>NW_009201036.1:0-23606 GCF_000690835.1 Fulmarus glacialis | reverse complement strand
GGGAAAAACATTGGAGAGAAAGCCCAGGCTGGGATTGTAGTTCCCCTCTTCTCCCTGTGAAGCAGAACTGGGACCATGTAATCATGGAGCAGTGAATGGTTTGTGTGTGTTCTGTCTGCAGTCACGAACTATTTTAAAAAGATATACACAACTCTTAGAGATAACTTACACCTTAACAATGAGAATATTCCAGTTCTAGATTGGAAGCTATTTTCGTAGGTCAGGAGGAGAACATAACACTGATAGCTGCAGTGGGCAGAAGACAAGACTAGGGTTACCTGCTGAGTCACAGAAATAACGCGTAAGACTAACTCCTGAGTTGAATCACCCTGTGACCGTTGTCAGCTTGTCAGGGCACCAAAAAGTAAGGCCAAACCGTGTTCGTTCTTTTGCATGCCCTTGGCTGCTGTGTACACTGCAGGGAGCAATGTGCACTCTATTCCCACCTACCCAGGACAAACAGGCTAGGCTTTGCTATTCTTGTGGACAAGGATCTCTTCATTGCAATGTCATTTGTGAGAGCTGGTACAATAGAAACCAACTGCCATGCTTCCCTAGGAGCAAGGTTGCAGAAATAAGGCACTAGGCCAGAGGTTCATTTATACTGATCAGGATTCACTTTCCCAGCTCTGGGACTTGCTCACCGTGAGGCCAAGTCATTTTGTCTCAGTGTGTACTTCAGTGTCTGTAAAAAGCCCAGAATAATGCTACCAGCCTCTCAGAAGTGAAATGATTTGAAGCCCTCCATGAAAGGTGCTATACAGGCCCAAGCTGCCATAGTCAAGCGAGCCCCAACAATACCATGTGGAATGTGTGCCTTTCATGTTTGTTCTGGGGCCGTGGGGAACAATGACCTTTCAGGACAATAGATGTCTGCGATTCATGGTGAATTTCCTTCCCTTCTCTCATTAAAATCCATTCATTTCCAGTTCAGCCTCTTCATTCTCAAACATACATCTTGGATATTTGTCAACTTCTATTCATCTTACTTAGTGTGCGCATCTAATCTCTTTGAGACTAAACATTTCCTCTGATGGCAGAGCCTTAAGAGTGCTGTTCTGCCAATTGGGATGCATTGAGGAGAGCCTCTTGGCAAGCTGGCTCATTCTTGGGGAACACACATATTTGAGTAGTGAGACCTCAGGCATTTATGCTGTGCAAGACACCACAATGCTCAGCACTCTGTAAAACTCAGAAGAGAACCACTGCCTTGAAAAGCAGGATGCTTACTGGCAAGTGTTTTTCAAGATAGGTGTGGAAAGCTGGCTTCAGTGCCCAGTTTAGCTCATGACTCCCTATGCAGTTTCAGGCAGGCCACTTCATCTCAGAGTCTGTAGCATGTAAAGCAGTAACACAAACTTCTTCTTGTGCATGTTATTGTACCTCCTGCCTGCTCTGCCAGGTGTTTCAGGTAGAGGAGAGCAGAACTGTGATGGTAGTGTTCCCTAATAGTAAGTGAAGGGATATTGACTCCTTTCAGATTAAACTATCCAACAGCAGTGAAATCATAGCAGCTTTGGCTCAGTAGCGATTCAGCAGTGTTTCATCCACTGACACAAGGAAAGGTTCTGTCCTCAGCTCCTTACGTTTGCCGTTTTACCATGTTCTTTTTAAAAGGCAAGGACACTGTACGTGACTGGCACTCAAGCAGGAGGCTTCTGCTGCCCTGACGCCAGAGATCCTTGAGAGCTTGGTGACATCTGGTGGGAGCTGGGAGGATCACAAGCCTTTTGCTTCCATCTTCTGCCACCAACCCTATTCTGCACTGCGAGATTTTCCCTCACTCCCAAGTAATTTATAAAACAAATTTAAAAAATATTCCCTCCAAAACAGGCCATAAAAATTGCTATTGATTTTATGTTCAGAATCACAAGTGTACAAAATCAAAACATGATGCTATAATGATGCATACTGAACACTGTATGGTTTAGAGGTCAAAGGATTTGAAATGCTGATGGGACGTAACAGAGCTGAAATATGAGGAATTTGGCATTGGATTATTGCAGGCATGTAACTGCCATCTTTTTATCAGCCTGGTCACAATATCAGTATAAAAAGCAAATGATGCAGGTCACATTTGCTCATCATGCAGTGCCAGACCCCTGTGATATAACCAGTCTCCAATATATTTAAACTTTGAACAAAGCACATATGTGCCTTAGCCTGGAAAGTACCATTGTGGGTATGTTCAGCAACCCACTTGTGAGCAGTTAGATATGTGTGTGTGCCCGGAGTTTGGATTAGGTGTGGGTCTGACAATGTGCACAAAACTTCAGTGAAGGGAAGGGTAGTGAAGTTAATGTTATATTCAGGCTAATTTTGTTAAGGAAAGTGGAAATGGGTTGCTTGAAGTTCAAATTAATTATCCCTTTGGATCTGCGTGTGGATGCATATGAATGAGTTTTTCCATTTTTTTCTAGATCATTTTAATCCTATAAACATAAGCACTATTGCCCTTGCTCTCATTTTTGCAAGTGCACTTTTTGGATCTAGCTGTGTACAGCGGCTTCACAAGGTGAAGCAAGTAATAACCAACAAAATTTTCTCCCAGTGTCTTTCAGATATTGAAACAGTACATCCCCTGAAAGACAGGGGATTCCCTGCATTTGCCAAGGGTTTTGTGAGGTTTTTGATAAAGGGGGAGGCGTCTGAAATGTTACCAATCAATCTCCTTTTCTCCTTCATCCCTTTTTAGGATTTGTAATGGGAAAGAATGGATGTAGAAGGAGGAAATCAGTAAAAAGATGGTCAAAGTTTTCAGAAGCAATTGTGAAGGCTACAACACAGATCCAGCTACTACTGAGAATCCAGAGTGTGGATACACAGCACTTCCTGAAATTCAACCCCCCTTGAAGAATGGGGGGGGTTGAAGAATGCTGAACTGGGACCTTAAAGTCACTGGTAAGTTTAAACAATCACAGCCTGTTGCTGCAGCCTATTTGTCTTTTCATCCTTCAGTAAGAAAGAGTGAGGTTAGAGGACAAAGCAGGATGGATTTTCAGGGTGAAATCCATCAAGTCCGAAGCAGATATCCTCTTAGCGACTTAGGAGAAAGATTTTCACTGGAAGGATTCAGGTTGCCTGCCTTGAGTTCCTCAGACCTCTGCCTCCCTTCCCATGCCAGCTTGTCTCTGCAGCGGTGTCATGACATGTATTATCACTGCTGGTAACCTTATTAGCAGAGCCAATTGTCCAAAGACCTTCATGTGAGAGGCTGCTTGCCACTGTATGAGCTCTGGCCCTGTTGTTTATGACATCACTAGGTGACCTAATTCACTCCAGTGGGTCCATCACACATATCCTCACAGGGTGATTTTCCCCTCTGACAGGCCACTGTCACCATCCCTCCTGCTAGTGCTCTGCTAGCCCTCATGTTCATGCAAACACAAAACTACACACAGACGGGGCCCTTACGGAAAGCTCGTCTAGTTAGTGGCTATTTACATGGGCTTAGTGAGCACAGGGCATGAGCCTAAAGTTACTTGGACAGACCTTAGGCCTTTAATATAGCAGACTACATGGAGTCTTTGGAGTTTAGTGTTGGGTAAGCCCATTATTTTAGCTTCCCTGACCAGCACTGGAGCAGGAAACAGTTCTGCTTATACTGAGGTGTTCATGGTACTGTTAAGTAGTACTATTAAGTACTATTAAGCTGTTAAGTCCATACCCAGAGAGAAAGCTGTGTTCACCACCATACTACACACATGGCATCTTTTGGGGCAGAAAGATTCTCTTGCACAAAGCACCGACAGGAATGAAGGCAAAATCCTCACTGACAAAATCTCTAGTAGCTGTAAAGAGACACTTAGTTGAATGTTTTTGATTCTGTTCACTGTGGAGAGCAGTGTTACATACATGCATACTTGTGCACTCACACACAAACACACACATTACTGTGTCTTAGGTTGAGGCGTAAACGAATGTCTTATTTTAGTGTAGATAATTCTGTAATTTGGCAGAGGGTGAGAACAAAGGAAAGAGGACATTACTCCAAGGAGTTAAAGGAAGGTGGGAATTATCCCTGCCTGCCCCATTTCCTGCATAATTTGTTGGCAGCCTGCATCCATCATCAGCCTGCTCCCGTGGCATTGTAGGCTGGTGAATACATCTGCACTAATGCAGATGCCCTTCGCAGTCCTGACAGTTTTCTCCCAGACCAGTAGAGATCATGTGTGTTTGTGATATGAGATGGATTGGGAATGGGTATACTCTCCCTCTTCCAGAAGCCAAGGCAATTGCAATATACAGGCTTGGTACGCCCAGTTGTTGAAGAGGTAATTGAGAATTAAAAGCAGATCGGTCACATCCCAGTCAGTGTTCAAAGAACAGCCTGGAGTTTTGGAGGGAAACCGCAAAGGAAATTGAATATGTGTAAACCTGTGGCTGAAAGCTGTGGAGAGGACAGGGTGTCCTCCCTTTGGTGGACAGGGAGAAGAGCAGCCAGAACACAGCTCACAAACGCATTTTAGTCACGGGTCATTTTGGTGTAAATGGTGGAAAAGAAGGGATGAGGGTGTAATTAAACTTTACCAACCTTGTATTGGTAAGAAGCGGACAAGTGAAGTGAATGGGACCAAATGTGCTTTAAGGACCAGCCTTGGCTGTCAGCAGCAGTGTGGTACAGGTCCTAGAAAAGCTAAGTGGCAACCTAGACTGCGGTAAGAAACTTTATTGTCTGTTCCGAGTCCTGTATATGGATTGCTTTTTGAAGACTTCTTAGGGAGCTGATCTGTGTAATGATTTTAAGGCAACTTTGACTGAAACTACAGAGAGCAGCAGCTTTGATAAAAATTTCCCTTCCCTGCCCAAGGCCATAATCACTTCAGCTGGCTACAGGACATTGACCAGTGCAGTCCTGACCACCTGGAGGTAGCCTAGCTACACTTCGGATTCCTCAAGGACTTTACAAAAAACTGGAGTCAAGATGCACAATCAATCAGAAGTGGGGTGTGCAAGCCTGTTGCCCTATTAACTAAACAACTAAGAGCGGATTACTGTTGACAAAGGGGAAGGAAGAAAAGTTTTATTTAATGGATATTTTTAACATATTTACTTGTTGGTGGTGCTCCCAGCACCCAAGGCAATAATTGAGTTTCACCAGATGCTTTGATAGAGCTCAAACCAGTGTTATGTAAGTCTTCAGGAGGACTCCTTGGATAATTGAACCTTGCCTTTTGAGCCGCTGACAAAGTCTAGAGGAAGAACATAACCCAGCAGCCACCCATACTCTTAGCTAGGGATCTAAGTGAATGTTGATGAGAAGGGGAGTAGGTGGAGAAGCCTCCATGAGATTGAAAATCTCAGCAGGAGCTGGCATGGAGTGCTCTGGAAGGAGCTGCTGTTGCCTAGAGAAATGTTGCTCTGAAGAAGCTGAGCATTTGTATTGAGCTGAGAGGTGTGGTCATCCCACTGCTTCTGACATCCTAGGCTTTGTCCAGATTCTGATTATGGGAACAGTTTTAGATCTTTTGATCTAAAATTGCTGTCAAGCAAAAGGCATGATGCTCAGTCTGTGCTAAGTGGCTCAAGTTAGGTGATACTAATAGAATTTCTAGCTTTATTCCTACTCGCTGTTCAAACACATTAGCAGAATCCTATTCTTTCCAGGGGACAGGCACATGGAACGGAAATAGCTCACAGTCATGTGAAATGTTTCCCTTAATGAAGCAGCACAAATTTCCTAATAATAGAGACAGATGCTTGCTACATGTACCCTAACTCACGCACAGTGATGGAGGGGAATGTGTGGTAACTGAAAAGTGCAACCATAAAGAATATTTTGTGCTTTGTATTGTCTTTTCCTTGAGTACTTCCCTGACACTTCACAAGCATACCCGTGACTCATGCATCTCCTTTAAGATGGCAAAACAGTAGACAAGGAAAATGAGGCATAATACTGTTAAGGAACTTGTCTTACAATGAATTATAGATATAGTGAAGAGAGGAACCCAGGAGTTCTGGAGGAATATGTGTAGTGCTATTCCAAGTTAAACAAACTAACTTTTTATTTCTTTTATCTACTGAAAGTTGAAATTCCCCAAGAGTAATTCAATTATTTCAGCTTAGGATTCCAAAAAAAGTCAGAAAGCACTGTCTGTGCTCCTATTGAATACAAACTACAAGTTTTGCCTGGTTTCAGTGGATAAAATAGGTGTGAGATGGAAGCAGGATAGTTTAGTGAGACACCAAGGTTCAGTTCCTGCCTCTGGAACAATGGCAGCCTCCTGATCACCATGACAGTTTTATCAGTAGCTGGTTCCTTTGATGACATGGTGCTAAACTTGCAGTAAAATCTGGAGCCAGCTGAGCGAGGTTTGGGATTTCCTTGCAAAGACTCAACAGTTTTGGATCTGTTGCTTCACCCAACATTTCCAAAAGTGTGTGAACTAAGTTTCTGTCTGGTATAGGTGTGCTTTTGCATGTATTACTGGTTGTAGCAAGACTGCAGGCCAGGCATGCTCTCTCCTCATGCTGTAGCCCAAGTTCCTGCTTTATCAGCACTTTTGCATATACCGTAACAGCAGTTTCCTTGCACTCATGGTGGAGATTTGCTTTGTGAATACTAGTGTTGCTATAGCTACATTTCCCTAATGTTCATTATTTCCCATAGTGTCCTTGTCACTCATCCAAGGATGCTGGCGTTAAGCAAGCTCACCGCATGTCATTTCTGCATTGGGAGCTATTGGTAGGTGTACTGAATGGGCCAAGAGGTACTGCAGCTCGTGCTTTGCCTGGGCTAAATCTAGTTCAACCATGAAGAAAATGGTCAGGGAAATAGTTAGAAGCTTTTTTACAGCAGTGTGATGGGAAAGGAAAGCCTACAATCACTAGGGCGCCTTTCCAAGAGGGTTGAACAGGAAGGAGAGAAGGAATTGTCATCTCTCAAGAGAGCAAATGCAGGGAGGGGAGGGAGCACAGGCAACTTCAGTTAATTGCTAGGATGTGTAATGAGCTGGCGTGCTGGACAGCTACTGTATAGTCCCCATTGTGTCTGTCGCCTGGTTGGGGGTGTACTGCTCTCGGGCATTTTAGCTGGTTTTTGGTTTTTGGTTTTGAATGGTTTAATGAGCAAGCTAAATAGCTGTAAAATTCAGAGCAGGATCTCAAAAAGTTCACTGTCCCTCAGGCATGCATGTGTATCTGATGCTGTGCAGAAGGGGCAATGAATTCTGAACAGCCACCTACTTCCTATGGGCGGGAGCTATGTACAGAACTCAGTTACACAAAGAAAGACACCGAAGAGTTAAGACTAGCTAAAAAGTAGAGCTGGTCAGTGGCAGATCTTGCAGACTGACATCCAAGAGATACTCCAGATTCTGCATCTTCTCTTAAACTCCCATATTGGCTTCTCAGGCCTTGATCAGTGCGTAAGTGGTATTAAAACAGCAACTCTCTCACGCTCGTAGGCACCAAAAAACTGTATCACCTAATTTCAGTAGACATATAGCTGTTGGATGGAATCTCGTCCTCTCTCTGAATCAGTACTGGCGTATTAAGGCTGCTGGGATGATTAAGAAATTGGAATGTCTGTCGTGTAAGGAGAAGCTGAGAGTGCTGTGGTTGTTTAGCGTGGAGAAGAGAATGCTCAGGGGGGAATCTTATCAATATGTACAAATTCCTAGATGGAGGGAGAAAACAAGTAAAGAGGGCAGAAACAGACTACTCTTAGTGGTATGCAGTGACAGGACAAGATGCAATAGGCACAAACTGAAATACAGGAAATTCCATTTAAACATCAGAAAAAACTTTTTTACTCTAAGGATGGTCAAATATCAGAACAGGTTGCCTAGACAGGTCTTGGAGTCTCCATCCTTGGAGATATTCAAAACCCAGCTGAACACAGTCCTGAGCTCTAGACAACAGTGCTCTGAGTTGGGGGGTGTAGACTAGATGCTCTCCAGAGGTTCCTTCCAATCTCAGCTATTCTGTGGTTTTGTGGTTCTGTGGTTTGGTGTTAATTGTTCCGTGCTATTGGGCCTGGAGAAGCATGAATGAAGTATGAGGTTCTGTTATTCGTGGTGTGCATTAGGTAATTGACTCCATTCAGCATTTCTACTGTCCAACAGAAAGAATGTTCACATGAGAACTTCTTGCTGCACTTTTAGGTAAAGGCAAGGACTTGCAGGTGGCATAATTGCCAGTAGCAAGTGGGAGCTGCCTACAGGCTCTCTGCTACAATTAGCTGACTATGTTTGTCCTGCAGCTAAGAGATATTCAGAGCACAACACAGGCCTGAAGGCTAAGCTGTATGTGCAGCACAGCAAAGGCTTGGGCCTACTCAGGTTAACCGTTATGTGGATCACATTCCTCGATGTGCAATGATCGGGATCATTACACTGAGGTACGTGACACTATCTCCAGTCCTCATTCTGCAGATGAATTTGCAACATACTTGACAAAAGAAACCGGTTTACAGGGATTATCTTACACTAAATATACCCCAGTCCAATTAGATTCAGCTGCTCACAGTGTTTCATAAAACCAGTTCTTGTAAAACTCCAGGAGGATTTCCCATTACTCATAATTTTCAGTAAATGAAGAAAGGAAGTGCTTCATTCCAAAAGCACCCCTGCTTTAAGATCAAGAGCAAGTTTATTCATAAGTTAGGCTCACGTCAGATTTGGTCAGATCCTGTCCTGAGGCCAGCCAAGTACTTCATTATCATTATTTTAGCATCTGTAGGACCAGCAGCAGTATGGCTATATAGTTGTCAGCAGAATGCACCATCTGCTTGGCCAGGCCGGCACTTTCCAGGCTGGAGCAGGAGCACTGCATCCTGCCAAGCCCGTCGTGGTAACACTTTCGAGTGAACCGCAGAGAAAGTATATGGAGTGGTTCTGTGCCAAGGGCACGAGTGACTAATTGCGATTAATGCTGTCGCAGTATTGATTTGCCCATAGATGGCAGTATTTGCTGTTCTTTTGCAATACTAGCCGTATTTGCATTTACTGTATTTCTTCCATCACAAAAGATTCTTTTGTTCAGTAAGACCATAAACTCCAACCGAAAAGACAGTTAGAGAAAACTTACTGATCATCTCTCAGGCTTTAGAAGAAAATTAAAAGAAAGCCTGATTATTAGTACAAGTTGTAAAAATACAAGTTGGTACTTTAAAAAGTCAATTATTCAAACCTGACAATGTTCTTGTAGCCAGTAGCACCCATTTTGGCATGTGTGGGTATTTTAAGGTATCTTGCCATTGCAGATGGGGAATTAGAGTACACAGAGCCATCAGCATGAAGCAGTCCTGAGTCCATGGAACTCAATGAAGATGTTAAAGGAAAGAATGGAGACACCGGTTTCCCCCTACTCACATGATTTTGTAACTTAATAGCTATGAGATGGTTGTCCTTTCTATACTTGCTTTTAAATTGAGATAAAATGGTAGACATAAAAAACTTAGTAGCATTCTCAACGGCAGTAAAACAGTCACTTCCCCAGAGTAACATGATGAGATGTGCTGTTCCATGGACGGAGCTACTGTCTGAACATGGAGTATCACTGACAAGTTTTTGAGCTACAGTATGAATCTGAGGACTAGCAGATGTTTACTTGTTTTGAGTGCTCTGCACTGCCTCCAACAAATGTGTCCTTTTTGTTTGCATTTGTACTGCAGCTTGTCCTGATTGGTGATTAGGCGGTAGAGTAACACGATTTAGAAATACAAATAGTGATCTCGGTGCCACTTCTGAAATAAGCACTGGGACCACAGGCACAGACTGAGGTTCTGTACCATAATAAATCTCTTGCGTGTTAGGATGTGTGCAAGTTCCAGTCAGACCACTTTATATGCTAAATAATATCACATCAGAAATAGGCCAGAGCAGTATGATCCTATTTCCTGACTGAGGAAACATACTTTTGTGTGTAGGCACAGAATCAGAGCTTATATCATCTGAGTTTAGTTCCCAAGTTTTCAAAAAACTCTGTAGACCTTGGACAAATCACCGTGCCTCACTTCCCTATGACTGAAATGGGACAGTAGGTCTTCCTTTCTTTCCAGTTTAGCCTGACTTGTCAAGTCGTGTGAGCTCCTTAAGGAGTGGGTTATCTGTCGTTCCAAATGAATGCGTATCAATGAGCCTTTATCTCCATGGGAGTTTTGCATGAATAAAGAACACAGAACTGGGACTCTCATTTGTGCTATGTATGAGGAAAATGGTGTATGAGCTGCTGGATGTAGCCAGATTGCCCTATACTTAAATGCTTCTTAACAGTCTTCTAACTGTTCTCGGTTTATCTATGCTTTGAGCTTAGTGGCCCCATTTATAAAAAATATGAGTGTACCCCTGTAGTGCAGTGTAAAAGAAGAAACTTGTGAGGCTCAGAGAATCCTGTTTAAGTGGTTTGGCTTATTCAAGAAGTCTGCAGCAGAGCTGGAAGTTGTATCCCTGAATCCTACCTTTAAAGAGGAAGCAGAGAACAGATGGCTCCCTAGCATTTCCAGGAGAGCATTTACAGCAGCCACATCTGCTAAAGCACTTTCGGGTGATGACTCATTGTTTATTTCTCCAAATATGGTGTCTATTGTAGGAAGAAGCTGTGCCTATCATTTCAGTCCTTCCCTCCTCAAAATTTATCTGCTGTCTAGGCTGACTGTCAGCAGTGGAGCTCATGAGCGGTACTAGTGCTGAGGAGACCAGCCTTTAGCTTCAAACATGTGCAGAACCCTTGCAAGTCTGCAGTTTTCTTAAGAAGTTTTCAGGCTGTGGATTGAAAGACTTGCTCCATAGGATCGTTCCGGGACTGTGACAGATGGAGGGCCTGTCACTAAGCATGTGGTAAATTGCATCTATCTGGCTCCACTCAAAGTTGGTTTGAGAGGCTCTGGGATTTTCTGTGGATGAAAGTTTCTTTGTTATATTACAGATTACCAAATATCTGGAAGGACGGTTCTGTTTTAGCTTACTCTGCTAGCAACCTAGGAGGACTAGATCGGTGTAAAAGTGTATGTCTCATCCAAAACAAAGTTCAGTCTGAGTGAGGATGTCGTTATAGGGATCATAACCATAGTCTCTGTTTAAAAGCATTTAATTATTATATTCCTAAAGGATAAGAACATGGGATATGGTAGAATGTCTCAGAGGTCAGTAATACCTGCTTTAGGGGAATGTACAAAAGGTACCATCATCACAAAATCTGCCTTTAGAGGAAGTTTAAATATAAGCCCCAATTAATGAAAGATTATTTTCCCTAGATCTCTTACTGGTTAGTAGTTAAGTATTACAGCTGCTTTTTCTTAAAAAGAAATTGAAATGAAATACAGTTCAGTGTTTTCAGAAATCTTTTTAATATCCCTGTAAAACAGGAAAAACTTCTGTCAAACAGCAAACACTTCTGTCAGAGAGCTGCAAAGATGTTGCACAAATGTGGAGGAACAAACGCCATGAAGATTGGCTTTTAAATCCAGAATGTGTGTTCTAAACCACAGAAAAAACACCTTTGCATAAAGTACAGGAATATTTTCACTGAGAAGCTTTTTAAAGTTGTTGCGGTACAAAAAGTGAATTGTGCATTCGTGTGCAGCGTAGTGCATTCATTGCATAGCAGTACGTGTGCAGTAATTAAGATCAAAGTGAAAGGCCAAATACCAAATGAAGGTAACAAAGTTACGAACGAAAATTTGGCTGATGACATTTGACAAAACTGTGCAAATAGTCCTTTATATGCAACATAAAGATAGTAAATGCAGAATGTATGGAGAGTAATGCTTCTGGGAGGGTTCAAATTCAATGAATTTAAGACAAAACATTGAATTCTGTTTATGTTTATACCGATATAAGTCCAGGGTTACTCCACTGATTTAGAGTTACTCTGGATATCTATCAATATGTTTGAAATTAGCATCTGGGTCATCTTTTCCTGACTTCCAGCAGACTATCTAAGAGCAGAAAGAAGAAATGGCCCTTGGCCTTAATTGTAACTGTATTGCAGTGGCTTTTTCTAAAAGTCATATTTTTAATTTGTATTTAATCCCTCATTCTTTCTGAACCATAAACCTCTCATTTGTAATGAAAATAAACAGCTATTTTACTGTCTTGTTTCTACACAGTTTTATATTCAAATGCCTCTTAATATTTTCTCCTTTCCTGAAATCAAAGAAGTTTTAAAAATATGTACAATTCAGTTAAATAAATGCTATTATAATTTCCTATGTTTAAAAGCTACTCTTCCAATCCACATCTAATAACTTCACTTCCATACATACCCCTTTCTAGATAAAGGACTTAGAAGTAGTACTATAGAAACAGGTACAATCTTACAAACTTGAACAGCAGATTTCTGCTCAAATCCACTCAAACTCACACTAGCAGAAACACTTTTTACAAGAGAAATAAACTGTACAGAGAGTTATTTACTCTAATTTAAAGACCTGATTCAGCCTCTACTAAAACCAATGGGACTTCCCATCGATTGGTTCAGATCCTAGATAAGAATTACAAGATAGTTAATCAATGGAAAGGATCAGGGGAACATGAAATATATATGTGTGCTACAATGCACACACAGTTATTTCATTTGGCTTAGTATTGTATTCCTTTTCACGTGGATGCAGAATGAAAGAATACTGGTGCTATCTACAGCTGTTCATATTGCTGGGGAAAATTAATATTCCATCCAATTACTAGAATGCTCTTCCTGCTTCGAAGAGAACCAACTAGGGTTTAAAGGCATCCTATTTTTCTGTCAGTCTCTTGATTTAAGATGTCTAGTGAGGGTGATATAAATTCTTGGGCTGGAGTGATGGCTGGAAATGATTCTACAGTCCTTCCACACAAAAGCATAACTACTGTAGAAAATACTGATTTGCAGTCCAGAAGCCAAGAGTGCACAACATTATGTAAGGGACAACTAATCTTCCACCAACACCAACAGAATCTGAGATCTTTGTAGTTGCCCTCTGGACAGTAAAGCTAATTCCAAAGGCTGCTATCTTCTTGTCACAGTCCCAAAATATTTTCCTAACAATTAATATGTTACTACACAGAACACACAAATTATCTGTGGCAATTTAACAGCAGTGTTGAAGTGCTGGCTCGCTGTTTCTCCAAACTGTGAGCCAAGATTTAAATGACTTAGCCAGGACACGTTAAGCAAGGTTTTGAAATGCCGTAGAAATCAGAGTAATCTAACAAAACATGTAATAAATATAACACCTGTCTGTGCCGGCTTGACATCTATTTAAAGCAATTGCTGAGTAGTCCCTGGAGTCCAAGGAGAATGGCAACAGGGAAGAGTCATATTGCAGTCAGTAGGAATCCATTGCTTGAAGGTTCTGAAGGACTTCCAGCACAACTTCATAACAGAATAAATACTCATCCTGTACGTAGAGACACCAATGCGAAACACCCAGTTACATTCAACATAAATTCTAGACAAAGAAGGATGGACTGGCTGAAGTGCTGTTTATAACATCAGCATCTTTGTAACATAGATATGAAGATAAATTTAGATATTTAAGAACATCCTTGTTCTTTTTGTTCCATCACTCATAAAAGTTCAGGAATGCTTTCTTATTCAAGGCAGTACCTGTAAGATGTGCTCAAGTCTCATTTAGGTCAATGAAGATTATCTATTTGCTTAATTTTAATCACATGCTCAATCATTACCCTGAAGAAAAATATACTGAAGCATGTGCTAAAATATTTGTTGGTAGGAAGAACTTATTCTAGTCTTGTCTTGCTTTTCTTCCCACCACCTGTATGCTCTAAATTGAGTTAGCCACATCTTGTCTTTTCCTGTGTGAAAACTCTTTTCAGGGGTAGGTTTAACTCAGCAGTAGAAGGGTTTACAGAGGTGATGATAACTCAGCAATAGGAAGAATTCAGCTGAAGGCCTCAATTTTGCAGGGTAGAGTTTATGGTATCTCACTGGTTTTGTTGTTGATCTCTGCTTTTCTTTTGCTTAAAAAAAAAGTGTGGGGCCTAGTATCTGTACTATATTGGTGCTTAGCTTTTATTTCAGTTAGTTAGTAAGGGACAGATCTCTGATATTTAAATCTAGACACCACTTGCCTGGAAGGCTGTTATTTTCCTCAAATGAGAGGGCTAAAATTACGCTTTAAGCCACAGATTTATCAAAGCATGTGGATATATACCACTAATTGAGGGTTTTAAAAATCATGATGTAGTTGAATATTGAGAACTTACCTTAGTTTGGATCATGCCAAAACGCTGATTTCTCAAATCTCTCACTATCTGCTTGATGTTGAACTATCAGAAGAGAACAATTTTTATTTTGTTGACGTGCAAGTTATAAAGAAAGATTTAAGCATGTTCAGATGGGGAAGCTGTGACTCAGTTCTTTTACAAGTAGCATATTTGTAGTTATTGTCTTTGTTGTTTAAAACAACAAAAGCTGGGTTTATTCCATTTTGTTAGGATGAATTCCACCAGGAATTACTCTGGTCTAAGATACCCCCACATGTTGTTGATCTCCATACGAATTTGTAATACTTAACGATGATCTGTTTGGTACTTACACATAGATCTTTTTCTATATAGCTGAGCAGAACTTCAACACACAGCAAAATTCCACTTCTTCCAATGCCGGTGCTACAATGAGCAACAATGGGTCCTGTATTGTGAGCTTTTCTCATGTAACAAATAAATTTTACAAGCTGCTCAGCCAGTTTTGGAGTATTGTGGTCTGGCCAAGTGGTAAACTGCAAATGACTTATAATGCGCTTCTCTTCTGTCTGGAAGAGAAAGACCAGAAATGTTAAAAATGATGAGTCCTAAGACCAATTTTCAAGGAATTCCACTGATAAGTTTTCCTTCAGCCTCATTCTTAGCCAATCATTTGTCTACCCTCAACTCTTCAGCTTTTCATACTAGACGCTATTAAGGTTTCTTTTAGGTTTTCACAAATGCACTCAGAAGACACAGGCCTAGGAAATTTACTTCATATAATTTTGATGAGACACTGAAGTTACTTTGTTGCCCCAAAAGGATGTTATTATCTTGTTTGTTGGTTAGAACGGGAAAACAAAAACATTTGTTAAGTTAGAACATTCCAGTACTGTTTACTAAAATTGTTTTTGTAACTGAACGAAACCGTACTAATAGAAGAGTAGTAATATGATAGCCATGATAGTTAGATCGTAAATGCTATTCTGGCTATCAGATATAAAAGAACAATTTGTGATTACATACCCTAACATACAAACCAAATCAACTAAAAAAATGCTTACAAGAATAATCATACTGTAGATAAAATAAAGAGTATTATTAATTGAATGGTCCTGGGACAGTACTTCTTGTCGCCAGCTTACCAAAACATGTTAAGCTGAATGCAGAAGAACTACCTGGATTTTTACCATCAGAAGAATTTGAATGCATGTCTGCATTTCTGCTGAAGTAAACCTGTGGCTTTCTGTAGTAATCTGATACTGGTCCAAGACAAACATAGAAAACATAACATGTTCATTGAAACAATGACATATAATGGCCCCTCTTCCCATCTTAATAATCTTTTGGGAAGACTCATATCAAATGCTTTACTATGCTTCACACTCGGTGACATAAGGTGAATTGTGTTTTCTTCATATAGAGAAATTGTTTTCTTGATGGAAAAAGACACCAAGTTAGTCTGGCACAAGTACAATCTTTTAATAATTCCATTAATTAATATATCCTACAGAAATTTTTGCAAAGCTTTATTTAATATTGAGCCAAGACTGATAGACTTATAGTTGTCCCAATTTCCATGTTCTTATACCTGAATTCTGTATTTGTTAGGTTTCTAAAAATTTGCTGCTAGATTTGTAGTTACATGTGTATTCATGTCTTCTCATGAAAGAAGTATAATTTGTTCTAAATTCTAGGATGAAAACCACCTTCTTCCCTCTTTCCTTCCAGCCACCATTACAGAATATGAACACACTCTGGCAGCCCTTACCGATTTGATTTTGTGAGAACAGTAAGCAATTTTGCAAAACACTGAAGACACCAGCTCTGTGACTATTAAAGGACTAATTTTCGGACATTCTTGTCCAAATGTATGTAATGTTGGAACCATTGCTTTTGCAATGAGCAGAGAAGAAGCATCTCATTAACCCTAATTTCATGCCTGTAATTCAGATTTTTACATTCCTAAAAAATACTGAGCAAATGTTACAGAAGAAGCAAACAATAATACTAGTATTTACTCATGTAAAATACCTATCAATTTCATTATATATGAAAGTATTAAGTATACTCAACTTACCTGCTTGTTGATCATTTCTATTGTTCTGATTATGAAGTATTCAAGAATCTGGTAATTGTCTAGCCTGAGATGGAAATTAGCCAGGTCTATAGAGTCATGGGGAAGTTCAGGCCAGTATCGATGACATTTGACTTGCCCTAGCTCCACTTCTTTTGTCATCATGGCAATCACATCTGATTCACTCTCCCAGACCATTTGCCAGAAATCTGCCGTAGTGGATGGCAAAGGCCCTTGTGTTATAATATAGAAATGTTCCTCTTCTCCAACTTTCATTCTAATGTAACTTGCGTTAATGTAGCCATTCTTTTCTCCCAGAGGAACTCGTGTCTTATCATCTGTAGAGAAGCAGAAAGTTGCTATTTCCGCTGTAGATCAGAAACAGAGTTCTACCATCTCTAGCACTCAGGAGATGGGGAACCTCAGCCTCTAGCAGCAAAGTATAGCTCTGGATTTTAGAATACATTTGGCTAGTAGCACTAATTCCTGCTAATAGGAATTCCCACAGATAAATTGTATGGTTCACTGAAGCTTTATTTCTCTTAAGATACTTGCGTAATACTCTGACAAGCCTTCTAATTACCATAGAATTGTTTGGCAGTAATTCAAAATAGTGTATCCAACACTGCTTTTAATGTATGGCATGGGAACATTGTCACTGGATATTGGTGTTACAAAACAGGAAACTTCTGAGAATGTATACTGTATCACTAATATAGAGGGGTAACTGTCCTACAAATTTTGCATGCATTGTCCTGCTGCTGCAGTTTAGAAAGACATCAAGGGTCCAGAAAGTGTTCTCCTTCTGTCATGATAACATCTCAGGGAATCATTGGGCAGTACTTTTTTTTTCAGAAATCCTTGTTAGCAGCAATCATTCAGCTCTTGGACTCAAATCTTCCTTCTAAAATGACTTCTCATCAGCAATGAAATTTGTTTCTGACTCAGATCAGAGCTGAGCAGCTGAAAGCTCTGCTTGGGTATTATGCTTTCAAATACTTCTGAAAGAATCTTTAACTTTCCAAGAGCTACAAAACTCCATGATTTCCACTGTACTTTTCAGAATTCCACTGTGTAACAAGCAGTAGATGTAGCTGTACATTTAAATAGATTTAAAGAACTGCTACTGTAGTTCAAGTTACACTTGCCCACAGAAATGTAGTAGATCAATATCTCTGAGAAAGAGGGAGGGAAACACCAAGACAGCTGGCCCCCTGCCAGACCAAGTCCTGCCTTGTGGAAGATGATACTTCAGAAAATTACATATTGTGCAATGCAGACATGCTTACATGAACTCTACCTGTTTTGGAAAAATCTCAATACATTTCATTATTAGTGGAGCTCTCTGTGACTAAGAGTGTGGTGGGATTTGCCTGCTACATCTCAGTGTTATACCTGTTCTTCTGTTTTCCGGTGTCTTTATTCATTGAATGTATGTTCTCATTACGGTGCATACTTACATGGAAGAATATCTTGGTATCTGTTTTTATCCTGGTTTTCTGGTGCTTTGCCAGTTCTGCAGTCATCTATTGGTTTCACATGTTCTAAAGCCTAGATCAAAGAGAAATAGTCAATCCATGTAGTTCACATCCTTTATAGACAGCCTTTACAGAGTCGGTGTGAGCAAACTTATTGCTATATGTGACCCAAGACTGGCAAATAGACTTCCTACAGAAGAGAATCAGTACATCATTCTGTAAACTTCTAGGCAAGGAATTCAAATTGCTTTGTATTTTCTTTAGCCTGCACAAAATTTCTAGGGTTTTCAAGTGAGATTTCCAACCCACATCCTCAGCCCCTGTCATTACAGATACCTGTTGTATATTGCTGTAAAATAGATGTTTGGAATAGTGTCTTGGCCAAATGTCAGCATTCATAATTGATAACATGCTGACTGAAGCATCAACTATTGCACTGTTAACAGGTAGTGAATGTCAGTGAATACTTTTCAGTGACAAAGTGATGGATGTAGGGAATAGCATCAATGATCTTAAGTGCAAATCATATGGTCGTAAGTACTTCATAGCAGATTTAGGGGAACAGAATGCATGAATGTGCAAGTTAATTTCATTTACACTTTTGAGTTACCTTCACTTTTCTTTATTCGTTGGTATGCTTAGCCATCACATTAGGCCACTATACAGTATATATGGACTGAAATACATGTGACAGTTTTTCAACATCTTCATCAGTTACTACAGCTTTTACTCAGATAAAATATTCATTGGCTTTGGTAACCAGCGCTTTCCCTATTAGATCTTTACGTTTTCTGTGCAGACGCGTGACTCAGCTCATAGTATGCATACATCAGTAATGGAATGGAATGAATGGAAATTAATACATGCCCTTGAGCCTTCAGGGAAAGTCCGCAAATCCTATACACTTGAGCCTGTGGGATTTTGTACCCAGAAAGTCAAGAGATATAAAGGCAAGTGAAAGAAACTGATAAGGCTGTAATTACTATGGAAAAGTGGTAGCAACCTATTTCACTGGTGATGAGTACATCCTTTAAAGGAAATTCCAATACTATGTTGAAGACTTATGAAATAATCAGTTCTTTGGGAATTTGCTGATAACTGAGTACTCTATTTATATCCTGAAACAAGAGATTTTATATGCTTTCCTAATTTTACATTTTTTCATTATTTATATACCATCAGATGTAATTATGTGTTTTCATTATCTATGGAGGTATGTTACTTTTTATTTTTAATTTCACAAAGTTCCTGACCTTAATAGCATTTTGTGGCAATTAGTTCTATGGATCACTGGAGCATTGTGTGAAACATTTTCCTTTCATCAACTAAGTGTTTCAACACTAGTGAATCCCTAGCAACATGGATGTCTTGCTTTAATGCAGCCTCTAGAATAGTTCTTAGGCAGATATTCAGCATAGCTGAGGGGGTAATAGGAAGAAGTCAGTCTAGGAAAAAGTGGTTCATACTCTACTTTTGTGTATTGTTTATTTTTCATTCCATGTGGGCAGTATCTTTGGACGGGGAACAGTGTAAGCCTGACCTGCGTGGAAAAAGAGAGATCCAAATACTGTAGCATCACCCAAACAGGAGAGTAGAAGCCCCATTCTAGCTGGAATAATTCTCTGAGAAAGTGGAGTCAGTAAAGATATACAAGTGGATCTCCCGTGTATTATGCAGAAGGCCGCTAAAAGTCACTTTCTTAGCTCTGCTAAACACTCAGATCTTAAAAAGGTATCACACTTTACCATAAACTCCTTTAACACCTCTTGATTCTCAATCCGCAACTGAAGGCCTTGAATAAGACCTGTGATGCCAGTCCTTGGACCTACTCCAGTCAGTGATGATTTAAAGTTAATTAACTGAGTCAGTTCGTCTCCAGAAGCAAAGGTTCTGCCTATATATCAACGAAAAAAACAAAGGAGTTTTTAATTATTATTGTTCATAGTGCAAAGTCTTGGCTTTAAAAACTAGGAGGCTGCAGTACTTAAGTACATTTTGGTGCTCATACTGTGGAAGCAAAATATAAAAAAATATTTTTGGCTTACTTATGTTCACAGCAGAAAAAAGAATAAGTCAGCACCATGGATACAACCAGCACCACATTTCACGTAATTTGGAAGCAGATCCAACTATTGCAACTTATTGCCTCATACAGTTTCTAAATACAGTCTGTTCTAAATAAACTGTTCTTGCAGAATTGTAAACTTTAACACTAGTTTATATCGGTATAGGAGACTTGGACCACAGCTTCACAGGGAGTCATCTCCATGTTTCTAACACTTTCCTGAAAATTAGTATTGCCACACCGCATGCTAGGAATAATCACTGCAAATTCTTCCTCCCTGAAGTAAGAAAATATCTTCTGTTCTTTTCGTCTTACCTCACACTCCCCTTCAAGAACAAGACGTGAAGTATCTTTGATGCACCAAAATCAGGATTCAGTTTTACTAATTAGCTCATCCTGAAGCATATGTTCTGATCCAAAACTTGACAGATTAAGAAGATGGATAAACATTTATATCTCCAGAAATATCACTACTCTACTGGAGCAATTGAAAAACTTCTGTTACCATCTAGAGTAAAAACAGTAACTTGTTTGGTAAAAAATAGTGGTTTGAGGCAGAGGAGTTATGGAATTTGTCCTTTTAGTCATAGGCTACTGTTGGCAAAGAATAACATGTCACTGTCTCAAAGAAAACCTGATGATCTGTTTCACAGGTTTGTTGCAGGTGGAAGACAAGGAGCAATGCTCTGTTTTCCTCTTGTAAGATGTCATTGCTACTCTTAACTAATCTCTGTTACAGAAGTGTTGTGCTTGCTATGCTTTTGTCTTGGCCTACAACTCGCACCTGCCTTGCCTGAGCTTCTAGGACACTTTCTGTTCACTTTCTGTTCTCTAACCCTCATAGATGCGAGGGTGTTTCTATTAATTAGTTGAGAGTGCCAGCGAAGATAGATCCCCTGCTAGAGACTGAGCGCGCTATTTCCCATACACCTCTCTCCTTCCAGATCAAGTGGACTAAGAAACCCAAACTTTGAGCAGGTAGTAGAGGATAGATGGGTTGTAATTTTCTGTTTGCTAGCCAGCACAGCTTCGTAGTGTGAGGCCATCAGCAATTCATTGCTTCTACAGAACAAGAAGAAGCAGGCAGAGACCTGTATTTCAGAGAAGCTATGGGATACTGCAACATCCTCAGTATGATTCCTTTCACAAATTATTCTTGTTTGGGGCAGAAGCAGCTTAATTTCCTATAGGAAAAACTAGACAGATTCTTTCTGTAAACTGTCTTCTGATATCAGAGGGGCTTTAGCACCTGAGCTGTGAAAGTGCTTCAGTATGTGTTTAAGCACATCAGTTTCTAGAGGTTTTAAGGAAGTAGTTATATGAAGTGAAATTTGGTGATTCTGGGAACAAAGTCTTGAGGTAGAATTTGACAGTTTCATTCTACATTTTTGTGTAAGCTTTCATTTACTTTTTTGAGGAGTTGTATGGAAACAGTTGTAAGGGAGAGAGGAGAATGGTTTCAAAAAACTATTGCATGCAGTGATAACAAGCACGTTTTGTAGCATGTTCCTGGAATTTGTTCCATTAATTCTCAAATCCTTCTTTGTCATTGCCTTTCATATATGAAAAAGGCCTTCTACTACATCTAGTCAGTAAGATAATCCATCTGCTTTTATTTTATTCATTTTGGGACAAACTAAGAATTTCAGGTTTTTTATTTATGCATTGGGACGCTCCCACAAGTTTGCTTCTGACCCAGATTGCAATGTTCTTTTTTTTTTGTTCAGCAACTAAGCCAATGTGTAATTTCTTTGCACTATCCAATACTGCATGATTTGAACAAATGTCATGATGTTGCTCAAATTAATTCAATAACTTTTCTTTTCCTCTTATTTGCTCAGTTTGTACACCTAATTGAGCATAATCAAGGTATTCAGAGATTTCCCTTTGGGGAAGGACATGATATATAACATTAGAAATCAAAAACCCCAATCAAAAACCAAAACAAAAGACACAAAAAAACCCACAAAAAATAAAACTAAAAAGTTGCTCATCCTTTTGAAACTGAAGTTCCAAAGCAGAGGTGCTCAGAGCAGTGGCAAGTGGGTGATGGCCAGCAGAGCTGCCCACCCCTGGTTCAGTTAACTACATTGAGACTCATGTTCCTTCCTTCTAGCAGTTCTCCAAAAGAGTTGGAGAGACCCTGATGTAGGCCTTCTTCTTGTGGATGTTGCAAAGGTTTGATGGCCTTCATATGTATCAGTGGTGAAAACTGTGTCATTAGTGCCCTGGTCTTTGAGACACAAAGAGCAAATTCTTAGCTTGTGTACAAGGGATTAGTGTTGTTCTCACTGTGCATATATGGAGGAGCTGGTCTACAATGTTAAAGAAACAAGAGAAGTTTTTGCATGGTTACTTCTAGGTAGAACGGAAATCCTGTGGGGCATATCATCATCTTCGTTGTTCCAGCTGTCTGACTCAGACTGCTGACTGTCTCTTCTGCAGCCTTCACATTCTGCATATTTCTGTGACCTGTAAAAAAGCATTAGTTGAAGGTCTTATGGAAGCGGCAGAAGCTTTGATAAACTGAACCATACAAAGGTTTTGTTTTTAATCTATTTTTGGTCACTTTTAACTTTCTTGAGCAAGAATTTCTATTTCCAAGAATTAGAGTGAACTCTGAAAAACATAAGTTCAAGGAGTAATAGTAGCATTTTGTCTGGAGTAGTGTTTGCAAATATAGCTAGTGAAACACTATTATCTGTTTGTGGTATTTTATTTTTTCAAAGAGATAAGAACATGCTTTGTATAAAAAGCTGCCCCAAAATGATTGAAAATAAGTTTTGTCACAGTTATAGACAATTTTTCATGTAAGACATTTTTGAGTTGTTAGGCAATCATAGCTAAATAGGCTTTGCTTGTTACTGTTTCCTAAAGTATTTAGAAAATTTTAGAGCACTTAAATATGCTTTAGGTAGAAACCTAAACCTAATTCTGCCTGCAGTCCAGAATACAATTATAATGTGTACAGAATGGGTCAAATATTCCTCTACTGGCTAACTCCAAAACCGTCAGGCCTAACATTTAACTATGTAAGTAGGCCTAAGCATATCACAGTCTTACATTATCCTATCCTATGTGTGATCATAATACATAATCTTAGAAATAGTAAAAGGTAAACTTACGAGGGAGAATAAGAGAACAATAGCAGCTTTGCAAATATCAGTAACCATCACAGGCTGCGCGTGTTCAAGTTACACAAAGCTTTTGCAAGTAGAAAATAGAAATACCAGAAAATACTGATAGTAGAAAGATTCAGATTACAGCACAGGGGCCAGAAAACCATCCTTTTGCAAAACAACCAGAAAAGATACTTGTTAACTCTTTATATGATAAGATAACTTTGTATTAGCCATAGATGCCTTTATGCGTCTTGCACACAGAGCAAGATAATTTAATAGTAATCACACCTGATTACCTGGTATATCACAAGATAATGTTAAATTAGCAATGAGGCAATAGCAAATGGCACTGAGCATATGTTCACATGGATGTTCTCACTTGCAGATGCTCTCAAAGCTTCTTTCAAACTTTATCACTGCAAGCAAGTTAAGGAAGATTTTCATCCCTAATTGATTGGCCAAGTACTGTTCTTACAAAATTTTAAGTTTTAAATGTAAACGTTTAGTCCTTTTTCCATTTATGTGGGTTATAAGTGATAAAGAAAATAGTAATATTTTATATATTCTGCATCATTGTAAGTGTCGGGGTTTAACCCGGCAGGCAGCTAAACACCACACAGCCGTTTGCTCACTCCCCACCCCCAGAGGGATGGTGGGGAGAATTGGGGGGCGGGGGAAAAGTAAGATTTGTAGATTGAGACAAAGGCAGTTTAATAGGACAGAAAATGAAGGGAA
>NW_009201035.1:6529-11541 GCF_000690835.1 Fulmarus glacialis | reverse complement strand
CTCGGCCCCCGTCCCCGCGGGGCTCCGCTTCCCCTCCCCGAGCCGGGCTGCTGGGGCAGCTCCCGCAGGGCAGCGCGCTGGGTCCTGCTGGCCTCTCCTCGACGGACCTGAGTGCTTTGTTTCCCCCCGTTTAGGTCTTACAGGCTGGTAGTGTCTTTGTCTAGTGCCGGCGTCGTGTTGTGGTATCGAGGGACTGGCACAGGGCTGCAGAGGTTGAGTTGCAGTTACTCCGGAGAAACGCTTATGTTTATAAAAACATCAGGCTTTTTTATTAAAAAAAAAAAAAATCAAATCATGGGTGAGAGAAGGAAAGATAAAGAAGGCTGTACGTATTTCCAAATGATGGGAACAGTGGGTAAAAGGCTGAGGAGTTAAGATCCCATCATGTTCAGAGCTGCCTTACCACTAGTGCTCAGATTTCAGACCACAGGTTGCAATTTCAAGCACTCTTTGGATCTAAATATTTTATTATTACAATTTTTTTTTAAAGAGTAGGAAACCTGTGTAACAAGTGGAACAGAAGGTTTTTCCAGCTGTAGCCTGTGCGTATGTAAGGCTCTAGCTTCTGGCACAGTAAATACTGCAGTTATATTGTGTCTCCTCCCTTAATAGACTGAAGATAGATTGTGCCAATGCCTCACCAAATCAGTCAGGTATCTCAGTGTACAGACAAATTAACAAAAATAGTCTGTGTCCACTCTATAAACTACAAAAAGAGACACCGATGCGCTGATTTTATTGCGACAAAGCGGTTACTTCCATTTAAAAGAAGAGGAGGATGTCCTGTTAGCTCAGACTAATCAATGGATTTTAAAATTGTATATGTTCTCAGAACAAAGTGTGAGGAGATATCCACGTTCAGCACTACATAACTCATTTGCCATCTCCAGGGGCAGGACTGCTTTTCAGGAGTTTTCGAGGACATCGCTAGAACTCGGTCCTGAAGAGCAGGAGACGTGGAGACATGCTGCAGAACTGGATGCTGGGACTTGCGTTAGGCAAAATGTATAATTCTAAACCCAGTCCCACACTAATTGCTTCAGAATGCCTGACAAAGCTATAGTTATTTTGTTTTTCCAGGAATAAAGGCATTTTTCAAGCTGTACCACCCAAGATCTCAACCCTTATTCTATACCAAGATGAAAGATCTTCTGAGAGGGTCACTAAGCCCGAAGCGCTCGTGAAGTAACATATCCCTCTTTTTTATACATCCCTGATCATAGTCAGAGTCCAGTTCCTAAGTATTTGAGGCATAGTCTATCTGTAGAGTAACTATGGGAATAGTCATCAAAGTGAGGGTCTTATATCTCTGAATATTTGCTGTTGTCTGCTGAATGCTGGTTACCAGAACACGGGTTTTCACGATTATAGGGATATAAGAAGAGAAAAAAGGAAACTGTGATCAACTTAAAATGAAAGAGGGGTGACAAAGCTGAAAACTTTCCTATTACTACTTTTCCTTGCAAACAGTTTGCTTTAGTTGCCACACTTAAATGAAATCACAAACGGGAGGGGAGGTCACCTTTTCACTCAGTAGACATGCCTAACGCTACAGAAAAGTGAAATTCCCTGTGAGAGAAGTCACGTGAATCACAGCAATAAAGTGAGGGCTCACACTGTTCTGACACCAGATCCCCTGGGGAAGATGCAAAAGGAAGGGAATCCAGTTAGTGCTCTATGATAGCCGAAGTGAAGAATATTCCTAGTGTAAAGCTGACAGAGATGGTTCTCATTACAATCTCTCCCACCTTGTTTGGGAGAAAAGGAAGTGATACAGCTGTTGCATGACCCCGCAGGGATCATAACTGGCTGTTGCAGCTTAAAGCAGCAGCTGAGACACGTTAATGTCAAAGCTGGAACAGATGACAATGAGGGAATAACTATCAGATGGCCTTTCCCATTGTCTCTACCCAGTGCATCTTACCTGAGGTCTGGAACTGCATCTGTAAAAAATGAGGATGACACACGGTTCTTGTAAGGTGACATGAACCAACACAGCATTATACAACTGCTAATTATTATTATTATATAGTGTATTGCACTTTCAGCATTTTAACAAGTTTGAGTGAAAATGGGGATACCTTTCTTTTTGCTAAAAATATTATAAAGTCTGTTCCTTTATTTAAAAATAAAGAAAAATGCAGAGGTTTTAGAACATTTGGCAGAAATGATAAATTACTGAAATAGTAAAACTATGTTAAGTTTATGTTCTGAGGCCAAAAAACATGCCGTTCTGAAATATTCCTGAAATACTAATGCAAATAAGGAAATGTACTGGCAGCAAGGGAGAAGCACTAAAAATATTTTAAGCCCAAGATTTTCTTTGAAACTTTTGTCATTGGAAATTATAATTATAATGCCTACGCTCCATTAGATTTCTACAACTAACTCTCCCATTCAGGAAAGCTGCAATATTCTTGACTCCTTCTGAATACATAAATCACCTGCACTCCTAATTCCAAAATCTTTACTTTTTTCAGCTGAAGTCTATAATGAAGTCTGCAAAAGATGTATCTAAGCAAGAGACCAGGACCCAATATATGGATTTTTCTACGAGGCAAGAAACACTGTAATTGAGTTGAGAACTGTACAAAGTGAAGCACTGCTATCTGGTGGCCAAAAGGCACTTCTGATTTTTTTCTGTCGGAAAAGACAATGTACTCTCTCAGTCAAATATCCTTTGATAGCAGTGTGCTCTAAGAGCTTTCCTGATGCTGAAATACAGTGTTAAATATTATTTTTAAATCCCCATTGTTCTGCTTCCTTTATTTTTTTCTAGGTCAGAATAGTACTGAGCACCTCTCCCAGTTAAATCCATAATATTTGATGAGAAAGCTTAACAAAGAAAAGGGGGAAAACTACTTTGATCTTTTGGATTAAATGTAAGTTCACCTGTATATTACACCGGTGACTTTTAAGTTGATTGAACTTTGCAATAGGCATAATTTTCAATCTGGTGATCAGAAGCAAAACTCGTGCTGCTTTGTACAATGCATTAGCAAACAAGATCACCTAAAATGACTGGCAGAAAAAAAAATTAGTTGTCTATAGAAGGAAGCAGAGAAGTAGTTTCCAAGACATATAAGTAATGTATTTAAATTTGGACAAGCTTTAGCAAAATACGTGTAGCCAGAGCATTGAGTGGAATTCATGAGAACTAATTTTGACTTAACCATTAATTTACTCTTGCCTTTTAGCTGCCAGTCTTGATCCATCTAAGCTTAAATATTTTAGGAGCATCAATTGCCAATGAGAATCACTGGATCCTGTGCTCCCAACCAGCTCTTCACCCTCCTTGGCTATGCATAGACTAGAACTTACTACACCCTGTGGCTCATCCCAGGGTCTTCATCCATTTCAAGTTCATGCCAGAGTGCACTGCAGCTCTCAGTACTCACCTGGGTCATATTATGAGTTATTTTAGTTAATACCCATCTGTGAACATGTTATGCATTTACATATTAGAACCTGATCTTTTTTTAAAGAACAACTTTGAAGAAAGAAATGCAGCTTTGCAGTGTGTATTAACTAGCCCGTATGTGCTGATCTACGCTGACATCATCTGGTGATAAGTTTCTTTGATGTCCATTTTTGCCATATGGATTTTGCCTTGAGAAACTCACAGGTCAATATTTTCTAATATATAGAAACACTATCTTGTCATATGCTAGGCTGGCCCTTCTCTTGCTACTTGTTTAGCAGAAAGGACCTACCTTGCAGCAGTATCAAAGCTCCAGCCATATAATCAAAATTTGCCAGCTTTTTTGAAGCACCCTTCCTTACAGTTGCACGTTCACTATCATTGCAGAACAAGATTGAAATACTGATGGGAGCTGGCTGGTTGAAGCTGGTTTTAGACAACTGGACAAAACTGTTTGGCATGTGTCTTGGGTAAGAACTTGGAATATATATTGAGGATTACATTCCCTCTTCCAGTGGAGGGTATATGTTAAATTTATGATAGTGGAGTTTTTAATGGAAGGCATGATTGGTGGTACTGTAAATCTCCACCTGGTAATAAATGTTGATTGGATTCAAGTATACATGTCTTCAGACAAGGGCCTTGCTGCCGTGATCCAGACCCTCATTACACCAGGATTCCATCGGTGCCACTGTTTCCCTTCTATGTTGATCCAACGCAAAAAGCATCAGGCTGCTTAATTAGAGGCATATAGTTATGGAAGTAAACAAAGCCATGATTTCCAGCCCTGGAATCATAAGCCTGGAAGTTTGAGCAGAAGGGAAATTATGATTCCAGAAATAGTCTCAAGAAGAAATGTTTAAGAGTTGCCACCCTAATACCCATGGATCTTTTGACTTCTGGGTAGACTTGAAGGGATGGTGTCCGCTTACACAATTAGGTGTGGTTTCAGATCTGCTTGAAAGCACACCTTTCTCCCTAAGTCAAACAAACTCTTGGGTGACATCAATACAAACAAATTAAATGGTAGCAGAGCCTGTTCTTTGGCCTTGAGGCCAACTGACATGTCTAGCCACGTCCATACTATTAAACTCTCCTAGCCTCCACAAAACGGAGGCTGAATCTAAAGTGCCTATTGGTAGGTAGTTGTCCCTGGCCTGAGCCAACCTCTGAATCATGCTCAGGAATTGTTTGGGATCATGCTACCTGGTATGGGAGAAAACCAAGACAGGGCTTTCCTTCAGCTCATGAGGCATAATGTCAGATAACAGGTCTATAGACATGAAGAAATAAAAATGATCAAAGGTCATTTTCTCCATCTTCTGATTTGAGGCAGGTTTAAAAATAATTCTCAGAAAAAATCAGTGAAGGGTATTCCACAGCCTATAGGCCTCCTGTTTCTTTGCCAAATTATCTTTGCAGAGTATTTCTCTTAATACAAAGTCTTCTTTGCTGCAAACTTAAAGTAATGATTTATTACATCGCCATAGTAAAGCGCACAGCTAATACTGATGGCCAGATTTGTAACAAAGTGTTTACTGGCTGGAAACGTACCAAGCACTTCGCGTTGAGAGGAGGAAGGAAGGGTCGC
>NW_009201035.1:0-6453 GCF_000690835.1 Fulmarus glacialis | reverse complement strand
GCCAGATTTGTAACAAATTGTTTACTGGCTGGAAACGTACCAAGCACTTCGCGTTGAGAGGAGGAAGGAAGGGTCGCATGACAGCAGCCGTCTATGTCGAAGTGAGTCTCCCTGGAAACCCTTGATAGATGATGAAGGGAAACGAGTGCTTCTATAATGTAATTAATCTCATTTCGACATAGACATCTAAAACAGATTAATCACATCCTGGAGATGCCTACATCTCTTCACTGACTACCAAAAGAGTGCAGGTGATTAGCTCAGACATTTGCTACTGTATTTTCCCTTATTTTGAGGAATAGGTTCAGTTCCTTCAAGGTTTCTCCATAGGATTTCTATGCATTTTTGTTGCTTTCCTTTGTACTCTCTCAAATCTGTCTTCATTAGATCATGTTGTCCAAAGTAGCACGCTCTACTCAAGCTGAGAGTTCAGCCTTCAACAACTCTGTTGATGCAGCTTAGAAAGAAATTTGTCTTTTCTGCAGCTGCAGCTTCATAATGTTTGTGGTCTGATGCAATTTTGAGATTATCTCACTCCATTTCTTGAACAATAGTGCAATGTTAGCACTTTTACCATCTCCTTGAATTTTCCTTCTATGATAAGGGTTGTTACTAATTGCAATTAGTGCAACCAAGTTCTTCTCACCATTACCTTGAGCACTAGCTCTGCAAGTCTGTGATTTCTCCCATTGGATATGATATTCTGCATTACCTCTCTTACCAGTGGATGAAAAGTTAGTTAGTTATCCTGATATTATACTACTACTTCATTCTGTTTCTTTCCAAACAAATGAAAAAATGTTCACTGAAAATCTCTGCATCCTTATTAGTCATTTTAACCATCATCATTAGTTTATGACCGTTGGGATTTCTCTATCCCTGACACATTTCAAGAACTATTTTTTAGCCCTGCCTACCAAGCATTTTTTCTGAGAACAGTGGAAGTCTTTATCTTCTCTTGAGAAGTGTTGAAAATCTGTATCTTGCAATTTGAATCTAGTATTTTTCTGTTTCACTTTTTTGTTTGTTATTGTTTGCTTATTTTTTATCTTTACTTATTGCCTTCTCTTTGCCACTAGACAGGGCAGATTTTTACCCACAGTTATCAAAAAGGTAGTTTATATAAAAAGGGAGCTGCCTTACAGAGCACTCAGTTTCAGAATTCATTCCTGGTCATGACTGCTGCATGGCATCCTGAAAGGCTTATTCTTTTGTAACCTTTTGTGGGTAATTTCTAGTTTGAGTACGGGACAGGCAGAGATAACAAGGTAATGAGAATGAACCATGGAGAAATCTGATAAACAGGAACAGAGAAAGTTGGAACTGTTCATTTTAGAAGACAAAATAAGAACAAATATGATTAAAAGGTGTATAAATGGACAAGTTCTAGAAGGTAGATCAGCTCTTCTTCCCATTTCATAATAGAAAAAGGGACCAGGCTAGGATTTGAAAAGACGAACTGCTGAAAGAAAACATGTATCTTGTATCACTAAGAGTGTTAAGACTTCCTGTATCTTTTAGATGGTGAAAACTCTTTGTCACAGGGTATCATTAGGCAACGAGCAGAGAAGGAATGGTCACGTAGTGATGAGAACATCCAGAGTTTAAATAGCAAGTGTTGCAAGGACACACTTCCCTGGGAGACAGATCATCCCAGATCTTCCTACTATGTGATTTACACATCTTTTATGCCTCTGCAGCTGGATGCTGTGAAAGGATGAGACAGCCTTGACACCAAGCAATATGATTACTCTGACATTCTAACCCTCCCTATTGCACCTTTAGTTATATTATTACTTTTTTTTTATATCAAAGGTGTATTGAAACCTACAGATAAATTTTTCTTTCCTAAAGCAGTAATGTTTATAAATGCTAATCAAGGCAACTTTGTCCCTTAGCCACAATGGAAGCTGAAGTATTTTGAACAGCCTTATTTCTGCTTTTAAAAGCAAACCTGACACAAAATATAATTAAAAAAAGAGAAAACTTTAATTGTACACAGACGGAGGAACAATCTAAATTTCCTCATTGGAAATTAATTATGTTAGACTTGCATGCATATATCTTGAATTAGTTACTATCAATTAGAGAAGAGAACATTATATTCTAAATAGTAAAGCCATTAATCTGAGGAGAATACAGAGAAAACATGGAAGTAAACAAATAATTCAAACTAATTAACATTTGTTCATGGAATGTGTAGTTTTATGGTTAATAAGTAAGGTTCAAATAACAAATGCTTAATTGATTGCTTTTTCTTTTTATTATTTTTGCCACCTGCTGTTAACGGTAGCTTAAATCCTAGATAAATCCTAGAGCAGCAACCAAAACCAGCGGGACCTAAGCATGTTCACTACAGAATGAATGAAAGTCTGAAAGCCCGGCTTAGGAAACAGTACATTAACATTTCCTACAAAAAAATTATCATGTTTTAAACAACTGGCAAACAATAACGTGAGGGAAAACCAAACAAACAAATCTCATTGCAAACCTCTCACCAAATTGGGGAGTTAAAAAATCAGCAGTGAAACTGTGGAGCCTTTAATCTCTGAGTAGGTGGATTGAATACCAGGCTGACTGAAGAAAGCTACTCACTGTTTTCCTCCCATTTGCTTAACCACTGATGTAACACTGATTTTCACTGGCAAGGCAGCTATGTATTTCTGGTTTAGGTGGGTCGCCATGCTCTGACTTATTAGGGTGGCCTCTATCAGCTTCTTTAGCGCTGGTCAGACCAGTCTGCACTGCCCACCTCCATTTTCCTTCTCATTATGGCTCAACGTGGCCTTCCACTGTAAGATATAATAGGCAGACAAAAGCCCAATTAGTCAGGTAGTGAAAAGGATGGGGGAAAAAAGAAAGAATGTTACTTCAGCAAGTGCCTAGATCTCCATGACTTAAAGAAATATAAAACAATACCTGAAACTCATCCACCTTACCTTACTCATCTAATTATCCATCTATAATGTCTAAGATGAGTTTTCAAGGAATAAGTAGGCTGCAAGCAAAGGTGCTTTGTGAGACCTCGCTCACTTCTGGCAAGGGATTCTCTCTGCAGGACGCCAATGTGGCTGCAGGAAAAAGTGGACAGAAGTTCATAATGCAGTTGTTATTGCAAGAGATGAAATGACAACACAAAGAGTTGGTAAGTAGAGAGAGACAGAGCCAAATTTCTGTGTACATGGGGGCTGGAGACATTAAAATTATCCTAAAGAGAACAAAACCAATGTTTTATAGTAAAAATGGCACAGTACATTATATGGGTAAATGTGTGAGAAAGGGAAACCTGTTCAGAGCAGTGTGCCAACTGAAAAGGCAGCACTGGAAGGGCTAGAAAAGGAGTTTCTGCTGCATGAAAGATTAGTTGTCAGAGGCAGGGTTTAGAGAAAGAGATGGTAGGATTATTTGGTCATAGACTGGATGCAAGTAACAAGCTAGAGGAATTGCCTCCAGACTATGGACTAAGAAAACAGAACATCTAAGCAGTTACAATAGGTGTGACACTGGAAAAGGTGAATTAGCAGTCAGGGAGCTTTAGCTGATTATTCAGATTAATATGGACAAACTTAAAGGTGGTGCTCACACAGGGACACTGTGTTTTCCCAGGCTGCATAAATATGCGTAGAACACTGTCCAGTCACCTTCTCAGTACACCTTGAAATAAGCAGTGTAATTTAAAAGGCGTGTGGTTCCAACAAGGTAATGCTGAAGCTAAATCTGCAGTGACAAGTAATCTGGTGAGGTGTGCATTGCAGAATGTTAGTCAGAGCTACTCACAGGGCTAGAATGGCAACATGGTGCTCTTGACTTTATTTTGAGATGCAACGAGTGTCAGCAGATCTACTGCTGTCACTTGACCGACCTCGCAGGAAAATAAAGGTAAAGGAAAAAAACCCTGGGCAGTGGGGAACGAATTCCCGATTACAGATTCCAACATACAGGTCAAAAGCTATTAAGAATTTTCTCTCTGAGCTATCAAAACTAGAAGACTAATCTCCTTGTGAGTGAATGTCATAGGGAGTATATTGAAATACACAAAATGAAAACCGTAAACAAGAGAGGAATTACCCTTCCTAGACAGGAGATGATTCCACTGAAAAAAAAATGAATTCTATGAGAATAGCCATGGGAAGAAGAATACATCTTGGTCAGACTAATTTCTCACCTAAACTTCAAAAGGATACATAGACCACCCCTAATCTGCCAGAGATGAATGATCACTGTTTCTTACCAAAGCTGAAACTTTTGACTGTGTGTTGCTGAGGTGTCATATGTTTTTTTAAAAAAAAAAGCTTCAAAGCTTAAAGAACATCCTCGTCAGATGTACGTATGACTAGCCTGCGTTTGAGCAAAGCCTCCTGAGAGCACAGCCCGCGCTCGTGGCAGCTTTGAGAGGGAGCTATTCACTGCCATCTAATGGTAAACTGGAAGAAGAGAAAAATTTGACTCTGGTCTTCACCCTATCGGAACGTTTTGGTTATAATTACAGTTTGATATAATTAAAGTAGGACTAATGAATATTAACTTCATTATTGCCTTTTTGGTCATTAAAAAATGCACTTAATGACCCATGTTTGGAGTTGCCAAGACCTCACACGACTGGAGTACAAATCTTAAGACAAGGGCTTTCATGGCCCTTCTTACTCTGGCATGGAGGGAACCTGATGACAAGGAGACCCGTGTGACACTGAAGTTCCTCTACAGTCCAGGGCTGAATGAATCCTGACAAAAACCTTGGTAAGGATCTGCTTTCGTGACCAAGACATAATAGTAACATGATGTAACTTCTAACTAGTACAACTAGAACAGTCGCCCATGTAGCTGGACTAGGAAATGAAGCAAGCGAGACAGAGGCGATGTCTCTGATTGGTGTTGTGCAATGATGAGATAGATCAGATGCATGATGCCTGTTTGTGACATCCAAGTTACATTTCCTCTATGACTGGAGAGGGACCTGTTTGAGTGCCACACTATTAACCTGCAAACTGTAAGACCTGCAGGAAAGGGTACTGAATGGTGAATTGATTATTTTCTGGTTTTGTAAGATGCCACTATATCATCATATTTGAAGAATACAAAAGACAGAGTGACTTTAGGCACATTCTTTACCTTGCCTTTCAATATGAAGAAGCAATAAAGATGTATAATGCCAGACAAACCTAGAAAGGCCCTAATGCTTATATCTTCGTTTACTAGGAGTAAGTTATCTTCACTCTTAGCAAAGTTAGAGCATGACTTTAATCCTACGTGAGACAAATCAGATTCTAAGAGCTCTGAAAATAATGGGGTATATGGAAAGCTAGGTTTGGTGTTTTTTTTGTTGGGGTTTGGGTGTGGGATTTTTCCCCAATAGAAGAGGTAGCATTTCTGCTCAGAGAATCCCCACTGTTCAGACATTCATGTTCTGTTCTGACTCACTATGTCCCACTATGAATGCAAGAAAGTTACTCTCACCAACGTTTTTTTTTCTCTCAATAAGGATGTATGTATGTTTTAAGACATATGGGGGAAAAGCGCTAAAAAGCTAACAGCTATATTCCCAGCTGTAATTGATCAGAATCTCACAAAACTGGGCACTGGAACATTCAAAATACATAAAGATGTTCGCAGCTTCCTTCCCAGTGAGGTTTCTAAGGAGGGGAAATAGCTTTGCCAAGGCATTGCTCCATTACAAAATATCCCTGACATAAAAACTCTCATTCAAATGTTTTATGACAAAGTTTATACAGGTGTAAGATTAAGCAATCACTTACAATGCCCATGCTAATTGCACAGCTACTGTGCAGCTGTAGCACCAGTTATATCACTTTCCGCATTTGCTAATAACTTTCCAAGGGAGGATAGGTTTGTGAGGTGAGGTGATGGGCATTTTAAAGTAGAACTTCAAAGCTGAGGAGCCCTTCCATCTGCCAAAATTACCGTGAACCTTGTACAGCCATTTACATCAGGGCAAGATGCTGCCAATCTGGTGATGTTGCATTTCGTACCTGTTTCGTATGGATACCGAGAATTCCCCAAATGCCGAGCAATCAGAGCATTCAGAAGCGCCAAGAGAGCTGTGGTTGGTGCGTGGCAGAGAGAAAGCTGGGAGAAGGCAGAAGGAGGGATGCACCTCTCCTTGTTTCTGAGCGCCAACGAGAAGGGAGTATGGAGTGAAAGAGGGAGACATAATGTGAAGGAAAGTAACAAAGATAAGGACAGGGGAAACCCAGACCGCAATGGGATTCGGATTAAACTCCCACCGTGGCCAAGCCTTTCAAATTAATCTGTGGTCAGGAAACTTTAGCATCTGCTGGAGGTATTTCCCCGGTAAGAGATTTCCGCTGTGTTCTGGTTTGGGCATGTGGGCAGAGCCTGAGGGGCTGAAAACACAAGCTGGCCCTTGGCGCTGAGGTCCAGGTGGCTTGAGGAAGAGGAGGCGGGAGGGTACCCGCTTCGGCCGGCCGCCCTCCC
>NW_009201034.1:26013-52717 GCF_000690835.1 Fulmarus glacialis | reverse complement strand
GAGCCGGAGCCGTCCCGCAGCCCCCTGCCCGCACGCCGGCTGCCCGTCCCTCAAAAAAACGTCCTGGGGAGGGAAGGGTTAGATCCTCCACGTGTGTTCGGGAAAGAGCCGTGATTGCGAACTAGAGCTTTTGGCTGTAGAAGTTCAGTTGTTGGGTATGGCTCAACAGAAACCGGAGTTCATCAGCGGTGCTGAAGTGGTCTTTTCGACCATGGATCCTTTTCTTTTGCGTTTGACTGTTTTGGTCTTTTGTTCTCTGGGAAAGTCGCTGCTACTCCCGTGGGGCATTTAAGCAAAGGGCTGGCAGGTGAGCTGGACTCTAGCCCAGGTAGCACTGCCTGTAGTTTGTAGGCAGACCAGTGTATCAAGGTGATCTCTGGGGCTCTTAGCTTCGCCGTCGCAGCACAAGATATCTCATGCATGCAGGATCTGCAGCCTGGCTTGCTGGGGTGTTACTCGGGGCGATCACGCCGAGCTGGAGCCCCATTGAGGGCTATTTCTAGAGGACTGGAGCATATAACTAACTTATGCTGACACCCAAAGGGGTTAAAAAAAAAAATCATCCGTTCTCAATATCTTGCCCCTCATCCCGAGTCCAGTACTGTCCCGGAACACCTTCATCTTTCTCCCTCCCTAATTAATAAAATAATAATTACCACCTTGGTCACCTTCTCTTTCCCAAAGGAATGAGCAGGCAGTTTCACATAAACCGAGGACCATGGGGAGTATCCCCGAGTTAGATTGCCACCAACCCTTCCTGTGTGTCACGCAGTGAAGCCGGACACCCTGGGCCCCACCTTCATTGCTAGCCCACATCAATCACTCCTGCTCCCTTGCCCCGAACACCCGTGGGCCCTGCAGCTGGCAGAGGTGCAAATTACTCCCTTCAGGAGTGCGGTGCACCCACTTAGCACTAACAGGGTGCAGGGCTGTGGATAATCAGGGCTGGGCTAAGCACACAGTGCGGGGTGGTTTGAATAGTAATTACGTATAAGCTCAGCTTCAAGCCTCTTATCTCACACTGGGGGTGGGGGGGCGAAGATGCCAACAGGGCTGAGGAATCTGCAGCCACCCCCTGGATGGGTTGCGAAAGGTAAACTTGCCTCGGGGGCTGTGGCTGCAGCCCATTGTGCTGTAAATGAGACCTGCCTGCAGAATCAGATGCGGAGCCTGGCTTGAACGGACTCCTAAAACCCTGCCCCAGGACCTCCAGACCTGTCCCGTTCATGGCTGAGTGCTGAAAACCAGCTGCTCCCCTCATCTTTGTCCTGCAAACAATAAGGGCTCTTCTCTTCCAGGGCTACGGGGGAGGGAGGTGTGAGGTGCCAGGGACTGAGGCTGAACTATTAGTGGCCTTTTGTCCTCTTACAGAGCCCCTGGCCCTGCAGGGTATGCTTGCCTGAAAATTCCCGGGAAGCCCAAGAAATACGGAAATGGCAGGGGATGTTTTCCTCGTTGGGAAAGCCAGTGAGGACTGGCTAAAGGACTCCTTGGTCTTTCGTACCCCTGCTTGCTTGGGTTGAGCCTTTCCTGCTTGAAAGCAGATCATGCCTAGGGACATACACCTTCTCTGCTGTTTTCCCTGCTTGGTCTCCCTTGAAGGTCTTACAGCCACACAGGCTTGGGCAGGGACCAGCAGTGCTGTTTTGGGTGGGTTGAAGTGTGGAAAAAAACCCCATTTGTACCCCATTCAACAGCCACACCCTGGGACAGGTGCAGCTGTGCAGTAAGAGCTCCTTTATGGCATTAATGTGTCATTAATTTGATGGTGAAGGTGGTACAGCTATGTGGGCAGAAAAACTTCTCCCACCTGGCCATGCTTCCTTGCCAGAGCTTCACATGCCCTGAATGCTCTGAGCCACATGTCAGAGCCTCATGCACTGATGGGAGAGGCGCAGATCTGCAATTACTTTGTCCCCATAGAAAGGACTGAGCCTCGTTGCACTTGCAGTAATTCATGGCTGTGGGAATGTTTTACCAGCAAGTTTTTGGATATCTGGTGGCTATTGCCATTCCTCTAGATGTGTCAGTGTTTGGCTGCTTGGACTAATGCTGCGTGTCAGAGATGGGGTTGGCACAAGCTGATGAGCACCATTAGCCAACTGAGGGGCCTCCAGCTTCCCGTGTGGCCACACTGCTGGAGTGCACCCATGCTGGCACTTCTCCCGCAGCTGCGTTCAGCTGAGGGCTTATGTCAGTGCTCCTATTCAGGCAATAGAAAGGCTGCGTTTTGCTGGCTTACGTGAAAAGCGGTGCGTGGCCACATGCAGACAGAGAGGCAACAAAAGCCACCCTTGCAACGAGGCTTTGTTGCACAGCCTCAGCATTGTTCTTGTAGCCCTCCAGTATCGTCTATGGAGCTTAGCTCAGCTTTGTGCTCCTCCGGGGTCTCAGGGGGATGGTCTCAGACAGGAGAGAGAAGGGCCCCTCGTACCTGTCTCTGGAAGCTTTCAGCCCCACCTAACCATGCTCTCCTGTTCAGAGCAGAGGCTGTTCTGGGTCCTGTCTAGGCTGTTTTAGCAGAAGATGCTCATCACCCTGTTTGGTTTTGCTGGGAGAGGTTCTGTGCTTGAGACAAGCTGAGACTCATCTATCACTTCATCACCAAACCTAGTACATCCACAACGAGCCTTTGTGCCCTAGCCCAGAAAATAAACAAGGGTTTGGATGCCCTCTGGGTCAAACAGCATCACTGAAATGTGAAATCTTCCCTCCTACATCTTTACCACCCTGGCTGAGCCTGTTCCAGGAGCTGGGGAAGAGGATGGGTGGGGGAAGGAAGGGTTCATGCTCAGGTTACTGCTGCTCTGTCTGATGGTGGGGGAGTTGGGAGCGTGGCCCAGGGAGGGACAAAGCTATAGCACAAGGGACAAATGTGTCCAAATAGTTTGTCACCTCTCCATCTTTAGATCTGGAGTAAGCAGGTAGAACCTGCTGGTATCTGTGCTTTCATGTGGGTTAAGGGTTAATTTGCCCTAGAACCTGCTGGTATCTGTGCTTTCATGTGGGTTAAGGTTTAATTTGCCTCCATGTTTCTCAATCCCTGTTCCTTCCTCATCAACAATCATGATCAAGTGATAAAACAGGCACAGTCTCACTTGTGCTGCACTTTGAGAAGGTAGAGAGTTACTTGGAATGCCACCGAGGCTGTTCCTGTGCAGTGCCATGTTGTGTCTGCAAGAGGGTTGGTATCTGTGCTTTCATGTGGGTTAAGGTTTAATTTGCCTCCATGTTTCTCAATCCCTGTTCCTTCCTCATCAACAATCATGATCAAGTGATAAAACAGGCACAGTCTCACTTGTGCTGCACTTTGAGAAGGTAGAGAGTTACTTGGAATGCCACCGAGGCTGTTCCTGTGCAGTGCCATGTTGTGTCTGCAAGAGGGTATGGGAGTCTGTTGCAATACACTGGCTTTATTGCTCTACGAGCAGCTTCTAAGCAGCTTTAGTAGCTAGTGTTGCTATGTATTACTAAATCTCTTGGTAAGGGAATTTCCAGGCTTCGTGGGAAAATAGGTTGCCCAGGTCTTCTCTGACCAGGAATCTGGAAGTGGCGGTACTGTGTGACCTGTCTTACCAGCAAGCTTTCTCTGCTGTTTGAGTGACTGCAGGAGGGCATTGAACCTTATTTGCTTTGGGGTAGGCAGAGTACAAGGCCACTGTCGCCTACCGAACTCACCTCTTTTGCACTGGACGTGCAGTGAGGACTTCCCAGCCTTCCCATTTTGGCAAGAAATGTGACCCTGTCTGAGCCTGTGTCCTGCCCAGATTCCTCTGTACAGTCTTCTAGACTTGTGGGGAGGTGCTTTGAAGGAGTCCAGACTGTAATATCTGATGGTGATGGGTGTGCGGGGTCTTTGCAGCGATTGGTAAGGGGGTTGAAAGCCTCCAAGCCATTAGCAGGCTTTTGGGTCCAGCCAGAATGACTGCAAAGTGTGAGAGATGTTTGCTGGCTACCTCTGAAGCTGTTATTGCTCGCTCAGATCTTCATTCCCTTGCCTGCTGCACAAAAGTAACTTCCACATGCTAGCAGGGCAGAACAGCAGGATCTCAGATCCTACTCATTCCAGGAGATTCAGCTTTCATGAAACCCCAGTGGGAAGGTTTTGAAGGCTGCTGACTTCTCTTGGAGGTGGACAGTGTAACATGCTTCCTACACTACAGGGGTGCTTGTAACTCCTGGAGAAATTCCCTTGCAGAGATTAGTGAGCTGCACAGCACCTGTTTCACCTGTATTCTGTCATCACCTGCTTGCATGGAGGCCCATGGGAAGGGAAGGAAAAGTCCATAGTTTAAATACAAACAAGGGAGGCAATGAGCATCCCTATCAGAAAATAATCTGCACACAGAGCCATTACAGCATTTTTGCATTACAAGTAGGCATTACAAAAATCCCATGGCCCTTTCCCAACAGCTTTTCTATAATGTAGATGACATAAACAGAATAAATAAGGAAATGTGATGACAGAAAAATAACCTCAAACGTATGCTGGTGAAGTCCTTTTTTTATAACTAAGCAGTTGCTAGCAATTACTTCTGTGTCAGGTAATGATAGTTGTGGGAAGGAAAAAGTCTCATGTAGGCTTCAGATAAACTTTGTGTCCAAACCCACTAACAGTAAGTCAGAACTGTTAGCATGTTTTAAAAAAAGTGGGTTTCACTATGTGAAACAGGTGTGAGCTGCTGTGTCATTTTTGTGGACTTACAGAGTACTTTATGGCTTGCAGAATTCACACTTGTTATTAACCATCCTCAGTAGTTTTTAAGTTTCTGTCCTTCAGTACTTGCTGCTTTCTTGCTATAGGCTTTTCAGGCCAGGTCTCTCATTACTAACCAGCAATAAAAAGGCTTGGCTTCTGAGTCAATAGTGGTTTATATTGACAAAATACTGTTGCCATCTGACAGCTGTTGTTGGGTGCGAGGCCAGTTTGTCTTGCCTTGTGCAGGACTGTGTTTTTTCCCCAAGGGCTCCTGAGACTGCCTGGGCTTTCCGACAGCCGTGGTGTATGGCGTGGGAGGCTACAAGCATTGCCCTACCTGTTCCTGTTGGTGAGACAGTTGGAACAGCAAGGAGTGTGTGGGGAAATCCTGTTTCTCTCCGATATGATGGAATTTGTGAAGTTAAGTTGCCACAGAGTACTTTGCTTGTTGCGAGTAGCCAGTCCTGTTTAGCAGGTTAAGACAATATTATACTTATATCATTTGGGATTTTTAAAGCACCTGGAAAGGCCCATGTGAACAACAGAACTAATATTAAATGAGCTTTCTCAGCCTCTGGATGTGCAGCTTCCATTGACAATGTGGTTGTAAATGTCTACATAGTAACTAATAGCTTGTATGATGATTAACCACAGTCAATGTACTGCACACATTGCAAAAGTGGTGGGAAGACCAAAGCGCTGTCTCCCAGCATGTGCTATGAGCACAGGGCAGCCAGGCCAGGCAGAGGGGAGGGTGGTTGGCTAATACGGTCATGTCACATTAAAACTTCTTGGGGTAAAGGGACAGTCTGTTCTGCAAATGCTCCAACCTGTTTTTCTGTCCTACTGCAAGTTTCCTAAATTCCTCTGTCCTCTTATGCCATGGAGCCATGGATAAGGGAGGGGTGAGGACACCAGGAGATGTTGCTCCAGGGTCTGCTGCTGAAAGCGGGCAGCCCTGGGAAATGCTCACAATGCTGCTTTTTGTTCGGCTGCTTCTGCAAAGCTGTCATGGCATGCATCCAATTAATACTTGTACATCTTGAGATTTTAGCAGGTTTCATAGCTAGGTCTTCTGAGGTCATAGAAGCTTTTTCAAGCACCTTCCTGTGTTTGTCCCTTAGTACCGTGTTTGAAGGTGAGAGGTCTCTTCCCACCCTTATAACTAGTTTTCTAGTTGTTTGAGATAACATTTCATATTTTCAGCCTCATGAAAGAACTCTTTCAAAACCCTCTCCTATAGAGTAATTTCTTCTGCAGCAAGACTAAGCCCTGCTTACTGTAGACTTGATGAAACAGATTTGGTACCTCTGCAAAAAATGCCCTTTCCCGTGCAAAGTATGAACTAGTGTTCAGCCATTGGCCTCTCCAGAGCTGCTGCTGTAATGCACAATTTAGCCTTAAATGTATGGCAGCTGAATTGGTTGTCTGGGTGGTAACCTGCCAGCTGAAGTCTTTCTGAAAATTGGCATAATTTTCGTAAGCTAGAAATTATTTTTTGAGTGTAATCTCTGACATTGGAGATAAATCTTTTAAAAATGTGTTTGGATATTGCTGTTGTGATTTATGCTAAAGTGATAAGTAGCTTTGCAAATGGGTTTCTGTAATCAATGCAGCAGATGGGTTTTGATTAACACCTTGGCAGTGCAGAGGTGTGTCACCCTTCCCCTTTGAAGGAAGTGAGAGATGACATTTAACCAAACTGACTGTGGGATTTTTCCCAAGAAAGCCAAGAGTCTCTTCTTTGTCATTTCCTATTGCTCTGAATATTGCCTTTTTATTGTATTGTTTTTAACTGGTTTCATAATCTATTTACAGAACAATATGGCTGTGTGTATGGAGGCTGGTCCAGATCTGTTTTAAAGCAGAACTAGAGCCTGATAGCCTGTTGTTGGTGTGGGTCACAAGAATTTTCCTCTGCACAAGCAGTGCCATGGGGCAAAGTGTAGTAAAGATGCTGCGGGGGATAGTTGTGCAGCTGTGCTACCCTCCTGGCCAGTATCAGATCTGAAGTCCTGTCTGTGTTTAAGGTTGAACCAAAGAGCCTGCTGGTTGTAGCACAGGCTCTGATGGGTTCACCATACCAGTGCTGACTGAGTTTGCAGGTGCTCTGTTGTGGGTGTAAATCTCGCAGCTGCAATTGTCCAAGCTTGAAGTGCTTTGCAGAGTCAGTGAGCTTTGAGGGGTGAGCTCCAGACTTGAGAACAGATTCTGGTGATACTTTGCTAAAACTGTACATGTGCCACTGCTGAATAACCTTCTGTGTCAGGGGACACTTTTGCCTTGGTTACAGCATGCTCCTGGGAGCTTGTTCCTTTGATTAACCAGCCCTGTTTGTTCCCAGATCTTAACGGGACTGTATATTAAAATCCATGCTGTTCAGACAAACCTGATTTGCCAGGCAATAAAACTCAGGCTCTTATTTCACTGCTATTCAGGTGTTTTGTCACCTGAGTTTTTTCAGTAATGACTTAATTTATATCGTTACCTTCTTTCTCATTTGGTATCAAGAAAATCTGAATTCAGTAGTAGCTCAGGTACATAGGGTTAGTGTGTCTATGCCTTCAGATGAGTCAATATAAAGCCAAAGATTGGATAAAGTACATCGAGTCTGCTGAGAAGCCAGGCAAATACAACCGTTGCCTATGGGAGACATCACTCCATGCTCCAATTCTTCAAAAGCACAAGAGGCTCTTAAAACATTTGAATATCTTTGAGTCAAATAAGCTAAATATTTTAGGCAGAAAAAAAAAGCTATTTTTCACTTGGCTGGGAAAATCCTGTTTCTGTTGCAATTGTATTTTTGTACCCTCTGGGACTCAAACTGAGGATTTAATGCAAAAAATATCTAAATCAGCACGGAGGTATTTGTATGAGAGACAGGTTTTGGAAGCGTTGAGCAATAAAGGGGCCTTGCTGTCTGCTGTGGGACTATTCATATGTATGGTGCTATTCATATTAAAACATGTGCCTAAACGCTTTGTCAAGGTAGAGCCTAAATCTGAATACTTCTTTTGATAAACAGATACGTCCTTCCAATTGGGATTCAAATGATCAAGGAACAAAAGATGTCTGAGGGCAATTCCCAGGTCATTTCCTGCAAAGGGCTGTTTTAGAAGAGGCCAGAGTCCTCTGATCCTGATGCATGAACAGTCTCTTGGAGCTTAAAGCTAAAAAGGAATGTCGTGCTTGGTTGTATCCTGTGTAACAGAGCAGAGTATTTTGACACATGGTTACTGAGCCCAGTAATTTGAATTTCTATTTGTATCCAGAGTTTTATTTGTGGTAACTCAAACCTTAATGTCTTCTAGGCAGTCTGCAGGCCACTCGGGCTTTGATGGTGGCTGCGATACTCCTGGGCCTTGTCGCTTTATTTGTTGCTGTGACTGGCATGAAATGCATGAAGTGCATGGAAGATGACCAGGTGAAGAAGATGCGGATGGCTGTCTTCGGTGGGGTGATCTTCATCATTGCAGGTTGGTAACATTAAGTGTGCCGTTTCCTAAATGGTATTTATCTTGCGTAGGATGTGAGAGGATGGGGAGGGCTTGCTGTCATGGCTCCAAGAGCATTTTGGGCTGGGAATTCCCTAGTGGACTTTGGCACTTGAGGCATCAAATAGGTCTCTTGGCACAGCATTATGCTTTCCATATGGAATGCATGCCTTCCATCTCTATTAGCAGAGCTGAGTTTGACCTGTACGCTCTGCTTCAGTGAAAGGCTGTCAGCAGTCCTGCTTTTGGTGCAACGTAACTGTGGGTGACCTCAAATCCTTTCTTAATTTCTCTCCCAACCAGCACTAAGTAATAGCTCAGCATCACTCTGGATGCTGGTTCTGCTACACAATTTTGCAGTCATTTTGTTTATTTTGGGTTTCTTAGTAAGGCATGACATTGTGTTCCCTTCATATGCAGGTTTGGCAGCACTGGTGGCCACGTCATGGTATGGCAACAGAGTGGCTCGGGCCTTTTATGACCCTTTCACCCCTGTCAACACCAGGTACCGACCCATTTCATGTAACACTACAGTGTAGCATGACAAATGTTCACAGGGCTTAGTTTTGAGTAGCAGCGGCTCAAAACAAAGAAGGGGATTTCTTGAGCTAGCTGGGTTGGCTTCATACCGTGCAGAAGGAGCATTAGGAGCAGATCTCATCATCCATGTTGCTCTTAAAACAAAGCCAAGGCTTAAGGCAGCATCACTGCCAGAGACCTAACTGCTGCGACTTCTGTGTTTTTCCTCCACTAAATACTTAAAGCCTGGTTTGCACAGAGCCTGGCCGGGCTGCAGCTGTGCAGGGTGAGCTGACAGACTGGACTAACCCAGTGTGCAAAGCTCTGGGCTTTGAGTCTTGGGCTGCTCCAAACTGCTGTCTTGTAGGAAGCCACTTGCATCCCAATTTCAGGTCCCTTCTGCTTTGTGTGGGCATGCTAACACTGTAATCCAGAGGCACTATTTGTAGTATTCACTTCCTTCCTTGTTTCTCCCCCAGGTTTGAGTTTGGATCAGCTCTCTTCATTGGCTGGGCAGCTGCTTCTCTGGCCATGCTGGGGGGAGCCTTCCTCTGCTGCTCCTGTCCACGGAGAGAAACTTCATACCCACCCACCCGAGGCTATCCAAAAAATGCCCCCTCCACAGGGAAGGATTATGTATAATGAAACAAAGAAGAGGAACCGCCAGCACTGGTAGTGAAAGCATTTTGGAGAGGACACTACAATGCCACTGTCCTGAGCAGGGTTCAGACTCTGCCTTCCTCTTCTCCCAAAAATGTGTATATTTTTGTAATCCTCTTTGCTACTGGACATAACTTCTCCTTTCTCTCCCAGCCCATGGAGGAAGGCTAGCCTAGGTTCATAGGTATTGCCACTGGAAAGATGAAACCTCCAAGCTTGGGTTAAGTTTAGTATTTGGGAGTAAAAGGGAAAAATGATACTGTTTTTTTAGATGGATGTTGGTGCTTTTTTAGTTGTTTTTTTAAAAAAAATAGATGGTAACAATTCAGTCCCATATCCCATTAAGTTAGAGCCCAGAGTGGTGTGTGTAGAAATTAAAGGAACATATATTATATACAAAGTGATGAAACCAATAGCTTAAGGGGAAACAGTTTTAGGGAAAAGACTTTACATGTAGGAATGTTTGAAGAGATCTAAAATGCTCTTGTAGTGTTGTCTTGGTGTCATCTTCAGCACCCTCCTTTGTGTGGATTGGCATGACAAAGGGTCAGACAATTAAATTGCTGTGACTTAAGAAATTGAAACCTGTAGCTGTCCATGCACATGCTGTTGGCCAACAGAAGATGCGGTGTAAGGTGGCTTGGCTTAACTGTATGTCATCGCTCTTTTGACAAGATCTTGTAAGTTGATTGTGTCTGAGCCGAAGGCTGCAAAATCGTAACTACAGAGGTTAGGAAACTCCCAAAGCAGCTGCAGGTTTCCCCGGTGCCAGGGAGTTAGAGAAAAATGATTGCCTTCTGTTTTCACTGGGTGTCTCTGGTGAGGCTGTTGCTGCTGTTCCTTAGACACCAAGTGCTGCCAGTGATTGTTTCTCCATGTTCCCACCCTAGTACCTAACTGAGCTTGAAGCTTTTCCCCTTGTGTGTGTTACAGGCAACTTTTTAACAAACTCCTATTTCCTTAAGTCTTTTTCATTTGGGCTTAGTTACCAATCTCAGTTTGCCTTATGCAGCTAAATGTGTTAAACCAAACTGAATGCACTGCCACTCCCTGATGTTTCCCCAAGGATACCTCACATGCTGCCATTTGATCCTGTCTTTTTTTCTAGTAAACACTTTCAGTGATGATATGAAGGCAAATTCCAAGGAAACTGACCCAAAGGTTATGGCATTTTTTTTTTAATCCAAGCTCACCAAAGAGGAAGAAACTAGCATTTTAAAGATAAAACCATCCTTGCATATTAAGTCGTATCTAAAAAAAAAAATAATGCAGCTCATCAAAGGTTCCCAATGCTTCCTCTTCCTCTGAAACACCCAGTCAGTCACTTGGTGTTTGACTTAACACTGGCTGAGGCTGTCTGGAGTTAAGTCTCAATTCTGAGAAGGATGGTACCAGTTCTCCAAAGCTCAACTTTGCTTTTTCTACAGAAGGAAATTGGTTGCTTTTGACCAGGCTTTATAATTGTGTGTGTGTTCAGAGGCATCATATTTCTTGATTTCTTTCTGTAGACAGGGAGAGCCTCTGGGGCTGAGCAATGTACAACCATGGCATTGGTGGTTTGTATAAGCCTTGTACCTCTGTTTGACCTGACTCTCTGCAACATAAATCAAAGTTATAAAAGAAACCAACCAGAGCATTTGCTTCAGGCTTGAGTTGATGTTGGCCTGTACTTGGAGCTGGGTCATGTGGCTTCCACTTCTCCATGGGAAATTGCCCGTGCACAGCAGCTGCCTCATGAGACCTTGTCTTAGGAGGTGGCAGCTCAGGTCACATTAAAGAGCTGTTGAAGTCTGTGCTTTTGTATTTGCATTAACCCTGAGCCAGGGAGCAGACGCTTGTATTGGGAACTTGTATAAAGTGTTTAAACAATTTCAATAAATGGACTTTTTTAAGGAAAATCGGACTGCATTACTTCATTTCTTGTTTTTGAGCAAGAATTTGGACAGTGTGTATGGAAGAGGGGGGCTTGGGCTTTTGGGAGCCTGCCTGCCAAGATGGAGCTTGTTTAGCTGTGAGTATCTACAGCAGACATAGGTGGGGACAGATCTTCTGCAGTGAGTCAGGCAGTTGTGGCCTCTGGCAGAAACTCACCCAGTAATCTGCTACGATTGCAGCCCAGGAACCAGAAGGTCTGCTCCTCGGCAAGGCTGGCTGCACCCTGGGTGGAGCAGGAAGGGGCAGGGGGAAGGCAGATGGCTCCCTTGCAGGGGAGTGGGAGCTGCAGGAATGGGGAAGGGATGGGGTGTGGAGCCAAGGCGCTCCCGGGAGAGGTGCTCCTGTGTTTTGGCAGTGTGTTGCTCTCTGCAGCTTTATCTGGGGTAGGGTATGTGCAGGCTGTGGCTATCTGCATGAGATGCTCTGCCTCCAGAGCAGAGAGACCTGCTGATCTATATATGCCTCTTAAACTCTTACGTGCAATTCCTTGACATGTCTGGGTTAACAGGATCATGAAGAGATGGGCTGTGGGAGGATTCATCTCATTCTAAAGCCACTTTGGGAGGGTACTGTGCTTCTCCCAGCTCTGACAATGAGCACAACTGGTCAGGTGTACCATTCTTGCAGGCCAGGTAGAGAATGGTTCCAGCTGGGGATGGTCTCTTCTAACCTGCACTGATACCTCCCCTGGGTAGCAAGTCTCTACCCCCCCTTGCTTCTACCTGGCCTGGAAACCTTTTTCCATTCACCAGGGCTCTTGTGTTCATCCCTTTCATATTTTCAAGTACATGTGATGAGAGGCAAACTTATTTAAAACATTTTCTTAAGCTCAGTCAAGGAGCTGCCTCTTCTGTTCCCTCACTCTCCAAGGGCTGTTTGCTTTTGTAATTACAAACAAAAGGAATAGTGCTAATTAGGCCTTGTAAAGCTGGCAGAGCAAAACAGCCAGGCATGTGGCTGGCTGAGTGAGGTTGCAGTGCCTGGAGCAGACTGGTTGCCTGGCATAGTTTGGGGTCTATGGTCATTCTTATTCCAACCTGTCAATTAGTGAAGGATTTCCATTGAGATTAATTTTTTCCCATGTTTTCATGCTCACTCCCTCTCCAAGGACTTTTGCGAGTTCCACTGTGAAGTTTCCTGTGCAGAAGTAAGGTTCTGGGCAGAAGAACAGGGAAGGAAAGCAATCCCACCTATAAAATGGTCAGTAGGACTTCTCAGCTGCTGGCAAAAATAGGCCACTGCGGGAGACAGATCAGCGTGTGAGACCAGCACAGAGGAAGGCGCCGGAGGCTAGCTTGTTTGTTTGCTATACTTTTAATGTGACAAAACTCACAGCCAAACTTTCATTTGGATATGGTTTGTGGATTGCCAGCAGGCTGGCTGGAAAGCCAAGGATGAAGTTTGGGGGTAAACATGATTTCATACGGCTTGTGATCCTAATTCCTGCCCCTGGTGACAAGGGGCAGTATCTCTTGGAGGGCTGATGTCTCAAGAGATGACTCTGACCCTGCTTGGGAGGGAGCTTTCCAACCCTTTTCCCCTGCCTTTCATGCATGATCATGCAATTCCACTTGGCCATGTTTTCTACAGCCCTTTGGCCACCTCTGCTGTAGGTTGCATAGAAAAGGAGTAACGTGGGTTGAAAGCTGGGGGAGAGTTTCCCACTTATCTCTTGGAGGGCTGATGTCTCAAGAGATGACTCTGACCCTGCTTGGGAGGGAGCTTTCCAACCCTTTTCCCCTGCCTTTCATGCATGATCATGCAATTCCACTTGGCCATGTTTTCTACAGCCCTTTGGCCACCTCTGCTGTAGGTTGCATAGAAAAGGAGTAACGTGGGTTGAAAGCTGGGGGAGAGTTTCCCACTGGATTTCAATTCTTGCATGTGAGTGACATTTGCTGCTAAAGCCATCTTGCAATGAAATGATAGCATTTGTCTGTACAGACAATGGGAACTTTGACTGCTTCTTGGCATCTTCTTCCATGCCATATTTATTATTCACATGGTGCCAGAGCTGTGTATACTGTGCAGGGAACTTCACTGTCAGTGGGAATTACATGCTCATTTACATTGCTTAGATGTCTCAAAGTAGTAAGAGAGCTCAAGATGTTTTTGGAATAGCATCAGCCTGTTGGATTTCTTGGTTTCTCCAACTCGATAATTTTAAGAAACTGTCGTGCTAATGCTTTTATCAGATTCAGCTTCTGATTTACACATGAGTTTCTTATAATAAATCTGCCTTTGTTTTCTGTACTGCTCTGAGCACGTAGATACAGTGTATTGAAGCACTGAAAACTCTCTGACAACAGAGATCCCAGAAATAAATCAATAGAGTTGGTGACAGCTGGTGATAAGAAATGTTTGTGAAATATTCATACAAGCTCAGAATCTTTTTAATGTAAGGTAGAAGAAGAAATAATGTCATTACTGAGGGAAGGAAGTTAATGCAGCACTTCTGCTTAAGAGCAAACCCCAGAAGTGCCGGTAACTTCCTGAAGTTGCTCAAATGTAGCAGATTTACAAATCCAGATAAGCAACCAGCCTGAAAGAGCTCAAGCCTTTGTCCTGAGCATTGATACATATGGAATAACTGGGGCAGCCTGTGAATTGACAGTGATGTAAAATTGTGTCAAGTGTTTTCACAAAGGACATCTAAAAGATGCCAACAGTAGCAGCATCTTCTTCCAGGGTCTACCTGAAAAGGCATCCCACAGAGTCAGCTCTTTGCACAGTGGCACGGCTGCAGTCAAATCTTGCAATGTAAGACCTCGCAAGTGGCACCTACGTGCATGTGTACGCCATCAGGATTTCTCCCCCACGATGTTGTTTGCCCACCACCTTAGCACCCGCCAACTGGCAGAGGAGATGGCTGGTGTCGTGCAGAGCAGAGGGGTGCAAGGGGGTTCCCTCCCTCCTTGCCCACAGGAACAGCTGCTGTGAGGTTAAGATAGAGGACAGCAGACCTTGCCACCTCAGGAACTCGGATCTCTTTACTGCATCCCCAGAGAGAGCTTATCACTGCCTGTGACTGCATTTCTGTCTGCTCTTCTTGAGGCTTTTTCATTCCTCCTTCCCCTTCAATCCGCAAGAGTCTTATTACTTATACCCCACCTATGAAGGGTTTGCCTCTCATAAAGTCCCTCTAAACTTTCCATGAGCCCCTTCTCAGCTATTCTGGTCAGATTTCTGTTGTCTCTGCAGAGGTCCCAGAGGAACCTGGGGGATTGCTCTTCACAGAGCTGGTCCAGGTATGCTCAGTTTTCAGCGAGTGCCGCAGTTTACCCCACCAGCCACAGACTCACAACAGCCATGTGTTTCAATCGGGGCTTTGCATCCAACTGGGCAACTGACTTGGACTTTCCAAACTAGCCCATTGATTGCAACACAAACAGCATTGCAACGATTTTTTCATTATCCCCCTTCATTAGACTCTTCATTCCTCCAATGTCACTGGCTCTTCAATTTGCCTGGTTGCTCTTTCCTTGCTTCTAGAAGTCCAGCCTGCGACAAGGAGCTTGCTCTTCTATCGCATGTTGCTTTTGACCCTGTCTGCAGTTCCTGCAGAAGTCCTGCACACTATGGCATCTGCATCACTGAACAGAAAGGGAAAAACACTCCTTTGTTGAGCCTCATGTGCTCGATTGGAAAACATCCCAACTCCTACTGCTTTTCCAGAAAAGCCCTGCCTGGATTCCTAGCATACTGCAGCAGGGACTTGGTGTTTCTAAGGTCTATGTTTCCTACAGAGAACTGCCGAAGACACCAGGACCCCCCAGCCATGGGAACCTGTGGGTGCTTCTGCTTTGCTGCAAGCAGACACCGGCTGGGGGTGTCTGCCTGGGCTGGGGGCCGAGCACTGGGCAACCCATCCGCTGGGTTTGCCTTGAGGCACAGAAACTGCCCTCTGCTCCTCTCTGGTTCATCAGCCAGGCCCAGGAGCACGTTTCATGTCAGGAACCTGAATTTTGATGTTGTTTCCCATATTTAGGTATTTTTGTGTGTTCGGTTTTTGCCTTGCTCTGAAACTGGGCTCTGCTCCCCTCCTGCCCTTCTTCTCTACAGTTGTCCAGGTCCTCCTCCTTGAGGAGGGACTATTCCAAAGTCCTTGCATCACCAGGACCATCTGACCATACCAGGCTGTTCCTGACCAGCACAGCTGGGCTGGGTTAGATGAGCTGGTGGCACATTCTGTCTGGGACATTGCACAAGTCCCATTCTTACCATGATATTTTTGTACTTCACCTACCACATCACAAAATACCATACCTGCGAAAGGTACATCACTGGCTTTTGTCCAGGAAAGTGAAGGATGTGACTGACATACGAACAGAACTGCATTTTCACACCAGGGCTGAAAACAAATGATCTCATCACAGTTAAGGACCTCCATCTGTATTCCCAGCAAGGACCCCCAGGACTGAGGGGTACAAAGACAGCCTTTGCTAATGCCCTATAGTTTGCAGGTGACTTTTAATGAAAAACAAACAAACAAACAAAAAAAGTTGAGAAAGACTCTATCCTGCAGGAGGCAGGTAGGGAAGAACAACATGGACTAGCTAGGGCCAAGCTTTCCTACTTCCCTGGCTCCTAGGAAAGACCAAGCTGTATGAGAGCTGCTCAGTGCTAGTACTAGTGCTCTCTCCTGCCACCGATTCACCTCCTGCTGCAGGCAAGGGCTTTGATTTTTAATTTGGGCACTACACAGCAACGTTCAGAAGGCGGGAGGGGTGGGATGCTGGTACTCCCAGCCCAGCGCTCCTGGCTGCCTTCAGAGCCAGCTCCCCCAGCAGGAAAGCAGCAGGGGAGCCATGAAAACAAGCTCAGCCAAGGGGAAAAAAAGCAAGAAATAGCATTCTTATGACAAGGTAAACAGCATTAACTCTGTCTTGGGGGAGTAGAAACACCACAGCAGTGATAGGCTTTTCTGCCCACAAGCCGTGGAAGGGCGGTGGAACGCGCTCCACCCTCCCCTTGTGTAACGCTCCCCACGCAGCAGCTGTAAATAATCATTTACCTGCGTGTGCTCCTCTTTTGCTGCTTTTTTTAGGGCCTTTCTTCTTAAAGAAGAAGGAGGGGTGGCTGCCCTGAGGTGTGTGTGGCACAGCCTCGGTGCCAGAGCTGGCAGAGCTCTGCCACATGCGACTGGAGCTGGAGCCGGTGGCCCCGGGTTACTCCTGCGAGCAAAGCTGCCAGCTGCGGTAAGGGGGATGGGAGACTGTGGGCTGCATTTGTTGTTTTTCCGGCGAAAAGAGCTCAACGGTTCATTTTAATTATTGTTTTTCCCAGACCTGCAATAACATTTCTCCACACTTTGCAGTTCTCTAGAAAAGGTCTGGTAAAAACACATCGGCCAAAACACATCTGTCAGCGAGCCAGGTCTGCTTGTTTACCTGACTCCAGGATTTCAGAGCAGGTGCTCTGGGGAGTTGTTTGAATCTTTGTTCACTTCAGGTGCTCAGAAACTGGGGACAGAAGGGGAAGCCAGTCCCTTCCTATGTGCATTATTTTTTTTAAAATCAGTAGAAATGCCCTACCGCTGACCCAGACCGATGGGTTGTCTCTTTTGTGGAAGCTTATTGGTCACTGGCATGGTGTAACATGACAAAAGCAACCTTTGGGGAGTATGAATGGGTGGCATGCTCTGGGAGCATGAGCAGAAATGTGACCATGCCCAAGCACACAGCCCTGTGCAAGGAGCAGGGGAGACCGAGGAGTAACAAAACTCTCTGCCGCTGCCTTCCTTAAGGGAGGGATGTGGCCTTGGCCCAGCAAGCAGAGTCTGCACAAGAGGGAGTCTAATTTACAGTGCCCTGTAATTTGCTGATGCCGTAATATGTTTAGCTTGGGGAAAAAGGCTGTGTTGATGTTAATGTGTTCGCTCACATTGGAGCCGTGGTATGTTCCATCGACATGAAAAACAACACCACACTGGGCTGTGGCTGGACCATCCTTGTGAAAATAACGGGGCAGTAGCTCGGCTGGGGCTGAGCTGCATGTACTTCCATGAGGTGGGAGCAGCCCCAGCCCCCTGAACCTTCCAGAGCCAATTAGGATGTGCCAGCCTGGCATCTTCGTTAAGAGCTATTGCCCAGGTTAATTAGACTCAAAGTGTTAGCACTGGATCAAGCAATATTTCCCTAAAGCTTTGGAACTGGCCCCAAATCACTGATGACAGTGTCAAAAAACAAAGCTCCATCCCCCATCTACAACCTTTCCCCTAACTGCTGCTTTCTGAGTCCAGACAACGATGGTGAAGATATTGTTGTTAGTACCAACAATGATGCAGAAATAACACGAACGATCTCAAGGCACAGACTGGGGTGCCAGGGTGATATACCCTGCACAGACACTGGACAAATAGACTTGCACCGAGAGCAAATAATTACTGCTCTGTGATCTGGTCCTACTTTGGGATACAACATTGTCATGGCTTAAACATGCCTCTCCATTTGCCTAGCAGATTTGTCATTGATAATTGCTTACACCTATGCAGCACTTGAGCTCGTAGGACTGCTCCAGGCTGTCTGCTTCATGTTTAGGCCAAGTCTGCAGGACTAAGCCCTGCAGATAGAGAAAGTACTTGTCTGAAATTCAGGCCAACTGCAAAGAGGGTATTTATCTCCACAGGACTTGCATGGCTCTTTACAGTTTTATCTGCACACCTAAAGTCTTCATCATCCTCAGAGCATCCTGGTGGGTTAGGACAGTGTGTTCATTCTGCTTACAGATGGGCAGCACGCGAACTATAGCCCTGAACCTTTAATCCCTGAAACCAAGGAAAGTGCCTACAGGTCTATGAGGCTTTGAATTTGAGTCTCCTGTCATCTGTGCTGGTGCTCTAATCTTCCTCTCCTCCTCCACAAATCCACCGTGCACTTGGGGAGCTCCATGTGTGTTGGTTTGAGACTGACCAGCTGTGAGGAGTTATTCGGCTTTGGGTGCATGCCCAGGGTAAAGATGGACCACATTGTCCTCAAGCTGTCCTGGAAAGGGAGAGGTCTCCCTTGCTCCATCCTCACCAGCTATGTGCTCTTGCCTCCTTCTTTTTGCCATTTCTGGAGCACGCTGAGCTGAGTAAATAGTTCTCTGCCAGGTTTGTCATGTGGTGGTCAGACCAGCAGAAGGCAGGGAGCAGGGTTGAGACCCTTCAGCTCAGAGGCGGGGGAGAAAAGCAGAGCGGTGGGGCAGGACCATGCTTTTGGCACTGGTGAGCCCTGGGGCACGGCAGGCCAGCAAAGCTCCCAGGCTTCCTGCAGAATTTCTCAGAAACTGGAACATAAAATAAGTAAGACTCTGTCTGGTGTTTCATGCTGCAGAGAAATGACCAAGCTTTCCTTGCACACACCTAACTCTGCTGAAGGCATGAATTAGTCCTGACGCAGAGCAGCTCTTATCACCACAAGACCATGCTTTAATAGGAATTTCCTTACAATTTTTCCCCAGAACCAGGCTCAGGACAGCTTTGAAAGGTGATGACATCATGACTCAAATTAGGAGCAGATGAAAATTGCTCTTAGAGAATCGCACTTTGCCTGAACCTTTTTCCAAAGAAGACAGATCAGGTGTTTCAGATCGAGTTAAAAACATTAATTACAGCCATAGCAGTAGTTCAAAATGTGACAGGCCCTTTATAACTTGTTTGTTACTGTAGATCACAGTGTCAATATTGCAAAAGTGTAGTTTGTTTCCATCATAATCAAGTTGTCTAGCGCTGAATAATGGAGTAGTGGAGGCTGCCTCTTTTTATCTTGGCATACACAGAGCTCAGCAGTGTGTGTCAACACTGAGAACACTTGAAGGATTGCATTGCTTTGTCTGCTTGGACCCAAAAACACAAGGGCTTTGGAGGGAATTCAAGCTGATTTGTAAAGTACCTGCTCTAAGCCAGCTTACCCCCTCCTAATATTGGCAAACTTGCTTATCTGTGTCCTGGCTTTCAGAAGTTAGCCCTCCCTTTCCTCCTATTATTCACCTGGATAATGAAATCCGTGCTGTGTGAAAGGGCCAGTGATACACTCTGCACAGGAACTGGCAGAGGTTTCCATCGGTACTCTGCTAAGCCCAATTCTTTCAGTATTATATAAATGATATTTTTCCCCAGTCCCTCTGAGCAGTGGTTTCAGTTTAGCTGTTGCCGACTGCTGTACAAACAGCTCAGAGCTTGAAAAAATAAATAATGTATTAAGGGTGGGACAGAGCCAAATATATACACTTAAATCAACTTGCTCATGCATGACCGAAGCACGGTAATAGCTCTGGCGAAGCAGGCAGTATTGCCTTCAGTGTCCCTCAGCCTACGCTGGGAATTGCAGCACCTGGACTCCCTTTCAGGATGCAACTTGGCTGTTCCTACTGATTTTAAAGAAGGGATACCTATGGAAATGATAGGACAAATAAAGCACATAGGGTCCCAGGACTGACCACGGTCCCATCCCCGGTTTTGTCAGTTAAGCATTTCTTACGGAATAGCTGCAGATGACACATGAAGTGCAGGGCGTGCCCTGCTCCGTTCCTGCCAGAGGGGAGATGTGCAAGTAAAGCAGTGCGAGTATTTCCACGAAGAGATTCAGAGAAAGGCTTGTCTGGGGCTCCCCTGTGACATGGGTGATTTTGATTCACATCTCTTGGACAAATGGGAGCTCAAAGCAGTGATTACAGCATACATGACTTCCCACGGGAGATTCTTGCAGGACATTTGAGTTTTCACTTTTTTGTGGAACTGAAAGAAGTTCAGAAGAAATGCTGATAAAAGCTAAATAAACTCTCTTCCTTCTCCCCCTGGAACTCATCTGCAAAACAACTCACAATGCAGCCAATCGAGACCGGAAAGGTTCCTCTCAGAGTCGTGCCTTTTCCTCTCAGGAGCAGTTGAGGTGATTTCCTACGAAAGGCTGTTTCTGTCAGCATCTGTAGCAGTGTTTTTCTTCTCAGGATAGATGGCCACATATATTTGTGGAGACCACCAGTGCACTTGCTGATGGATGTGCCATAACACCCAGCCTGGGATGGGACAAGGTGTCCCTCCCTGCAAGCATGGCACAGGGGTCTGCTCCTAACACTGCTAACTCAGCACCAGCTCCCTTCCTCCCCGTGCTCCTCGGAGCCCCCTCGGCAGTGCAATCTCTTCCGTGTCAGAGATTTCTTTTCTCCCGGTGGATGTTTCTCATGTGGATTTAATTCTGGCAAAAGGCAGCGAACTTAAGCTTGTGGAGGCTGCTGCATGCTCAGCCCAGAGGAACAGGGTGGGGGCAGTGTCAGCTTCCCACATGTTATCTCTGGTTGACCAGGGCAGGTGGGGAAGGGAGGCTCTGGGCTCCATCCAGCCCACAACCTGTGGGATGGCTAAGGATGGTTACTATAATGATGATATCTACTTCCAGAGAAGACCAGAAGAATGTGGTGGGTGCAATCTGGGACACATTCCCACACCCGCCTCTGTATACTTACACTCATTCAGCTTGAACATCCAATTAAGCTTGATGGTAGCAATAAAAAAAAGCAGCAGTATCTGTTCTTACTCATCTGTGAAAACCAGTTAGTGAGATTCTGTTACAGATGATCAGTCAAATTTTAAGCTGACTGGTGAAGTTAGACTCTCAGGATAATTCTGCCTTTTGGAAACGCTGCGCATGTGTGTCAGTGTAACATAGCACAGCCCAACACAGGCAGCCTTCCAGCAGGGTGAAGTTTAACTACTCAGTAGAGCGGAGAACGGGTATCCATTCTAGGACCTGCAGGAGTAAAAATGTATTTGTGCGAGTGTGCACACATGTAGGTGACATATGCACATTGGACTAACTTTGCAAGGCCGAACGCCAGAACGCTAGAGAAGATCACAGCATCTGCTTGAAAAAGGCTTCTAGCAGCATAACAAGAGTAATGAAAGTTTGGGAATGCTGCCATTTGTGGGGCAATTTCTGTTATTTTTATATGGGGTTCCTACTGGGAAAAAGGCTAAGTCCATTTGTTTGTTGTAACAACACAGGAAGGGAAGAGGTTTTCCTTTTATCCTGCTATTACAGCTACCTTTGTCATCATATCCCTTTTCTCATCTGGTTGAGGTCTGTATTCAAACTAGATCTGGTCCATAGCTACCATTCAGTAAACAGCCAGCTTTTATCTAGATTAAAGTAAGCAAGCAGCAGATCAAAGATGTAACACGTTTAACTTTCCTTACGCTAGTGCAAGAAGGGGTATGTTGGACCCCATTAGGAAAGGGTCTCGCTTAGTTCTGATGATAGAAACTCCCGACTGCAGCTGATCGAATAGAAAGCTCTTGAGTTCTGAGCTAAAACAGTTGACAAGCTTCTGACAATACTAGTGGTGAGCCCCTGCTTCATTTGGGTGCTCACATCAGTTCAAATCCAGAAATGATCCCAATCTCTCCAGACTGTTACTATTTGAAAATGCCATCAGATTTTCAGATCTGGAAGTGCCCCAAGGCAATCTTCGCCTACCGACTCTGGACCCTCATCAGCCACCAAAACTTCAACTAAGCCCTTTCTCCTTTCGGATAAACAAACCACCCTTTGCCTCCCTGATCCCCATCCAACAGAACAGTCACTCCCGAAAACGAAAGCAAGCTAATTTACTGATCTAAACTGCTCATTTCCCAACATAATATTCAATGTTGTGAGTCATCCAGAAAGACTCTCCCCTTTTCCGTTAAGGACAGAGGCAGTTTCAGCGGGGAGCAGGCAGGGCAGGCTGCCTGGTCACAGCGCCAGGCTGAGCTGGCAACACCGGCAGCAGAGTCCAGGTGGAGGAAGGCTTCCCGTGTCTGCCTCTGCCTCAGCTCCTTGCTGGCACCACTCGGGGAAGTATATTTTTTGCATCGATAAATCTGATTATCAGCTCAGTTACGCTGTGGCAAGGTAGGTATAACTTCACTGGAATCAAATGCCAGAGGAGCGTAAATAAAATCCAAAGTCGGACCGTAATCTTAAAGGAGGTCAGGTGAACAAGATCAGTAGCATTGCCTGAACCTTCTTTTTTAACGACTCTTTTCAAATGCAAATAACTCAGTTTAATAAAGGTAGGTACTGCCCCAGGACTCAACATAATTTGGGTGACAAATGAGGGATGGCTGGGAGGCAGGGAGCTTCGCCTAACTTTAGAAACTGTTTCATCTCTTTCTTAGAGCTGCAACAACAAGGACTTTTCTTTGTGTTTCTCTCCTCAGACAAACTTCCTTTGTTCTGGTGCAGTTTCTCCTCCCCTGGAATTTGCTGTCCCAACTGCCTCGCTCAGTCATGCTCAGGCTTGCTCCAACGCCAGCGTCTCAGAAGTCTGATGAAACCTTAATGATCCCCGCTCCCCTGGTACGCCTGTACCCAGCCACCCAAAGAGAAGCCACGGAGCATTTTCCTGCAACAACGGAGCCAGCGCCAGGCGGGGAGTGGGAATGGAGGGATTGCACCTGCTGGAGCCAGGCCTTTGGGTACAAATATTGAGTGACTCAGATGTCCGGAGTGAGACTGACTCACCAGGAGCACGGGAGTCTTGTCTGAGTCCTGTCTTTCCTGATGAGTGTTTTCACACCCAGGCACACCTTGAGCGGAGCAGAGGACAGGGAGCCACCCAGAAGAGCCACCAGCCCTAGGTTAGGGCGGTCCCTTGGGAGGACGTTTGCAGCCTCCAAACTGACCAGAGCAGGACCATGAATTAAATCTTCTACCTCTCACGTGGACACCCCAACCGCCAGCACCTGCCCAGGCTGCCTTTGCTCAAGCTGGCCCTATTTTTGGCTTTGAGTACGCCTGGGGCAGAGATTGGGGAAATGCCCGTGAGTTCTCCTCTACAGCATTCAGCTTGAGCTGCTCCTTTGCAGGGCTTCAGCTCTTGGGCACGTTGGCACAGCTTGGTGAAATCTTGGGATCCTGCTGGGTATGTGGATATATGTGGATACCCTTGAGTGAGGAACTATTGCCTGGGAGCCCAGCCCATTCCCACCAGCTGAGACCAGTCGATTAGCAGTCTCGGTGGCTGACTCAGCCCAGCTCTCCCATTCGGCTTCACTGAGGAGCACCTGTTAAATCCTGGTGTGACTTCAGACTCAGGTGAATCAGACACTCGACGAAGGAGTCACTCCAGGATTTATGGATTTGAGAGCAAGCTTAACTGCTGCCTTAGGCTGGGGTCATTGTCTAAAGGGCAACACCAAATACAGTCTAAGGCAGCAAGATGCCTGCTGCAAGAGCCTCCTCCATTTCCTTGCTGCTCGTGGCTTCACACAGAATCAGAGCAGTCTGAAATCTCCTGCATCATTCTCAACCCTTAGCGTGTTTCTCTACACATAGAAAGTCCTTTTGCAACTGGTAGGATCAAGCCTAGAGTCAAAAAGCAGCCCCATGTTCAGCGAGGGAATTCTCCCTGCTAGTGTCTGAGCCATGTTGCTCAAAGGGCCAGTGTGAGGCCAAGTTTTCCACATTAGACAGGAGCTGGCATCATTGGAGAGAGCAAAGTTTCACCCGGAGAGGTTATTTCCACCAGTGCTGCCTGCACCTGCCTGTGCGATACCCACTTCGGAGTTACAAGGAGGGGGAGCAGGAAGGGACCAGGCTCTGTCTCTGATTGAGTCTCTATCTACACCCTTGCTTTAGCTTCTTGCTTTATTCTGGTTTGCATTTGCTCCTGTGCTTTGTGGGAGCAAAACTCAAGTTTCAGGAAGCGTCTCATTAAATTTTCCGTATTTTGAAATGGAGTGACTCACTCTTACCGAGCCAGCTGCTGTTTTGTCCTTGCTTGAACCGAGCAACGATTCACCCCTGTCCCACGACTGGCCCCAGGAGTCCAGGGAGCCGGGGGTCCAGTCCGCAGCCAACGCTCATCACCTTCCCCCTCAAAAAATGTCCCTTTATGGCTTTTAGACACAAACATGAATGTACATGAAAGGGCAGTGGGTGGGGGCTTGTGCTGAATAATAAGCAGCAGCCAAACAAGTCGAGCAGGTCTGTGGAAGCAATTCAAGGCAGGCAAGCCAAAAAGCTCGGTAAGGTGAGATGTAATTATGATCGCTCTAAGCTGGGACACGAGGAGCCAAAGGATCCACGATACAAACATCACCCGTGCAGCCATGTTACACCAAGGGGAATTAGGCCCCGAGTAACAACATGTTTACGACTTCATGTTTGTCCCGGCCGAGCCAGGTTCATGATGACGTAACAAGGAGCGCATCATGCCTTGGCCAGGCCAAAATCTTTTTGGGGGTAAGACGAGATGGGGAAGAGGGACACAGGGTCATAAAGCAATTTTTGTTTTTCCTTTCTTGTGTCCTTTCCAAAAAATATTTAACCAGAGAGTGATTTATTCAGGATTTTTCCCCTGTTTTCCATTGTGTGTCATGTGCTTTGGTGGTGTATCAATGATGAAGGGACTGCAGAGCAACAGCTCACATCCAACAAAAGTAAAACGAAGGTTCAGAGCCCAAGCAAACAGCCCCCAAACTTCTGCTACCCTGTTAGATAGCAAAGAGGCCAAAAGGTACCTTGGTTTTCACCAGAAAATAGCCTATGGAGGCATCCTGCTCATTAAGCTCTCCCTCACTCATTTTCTTTCTTTACCTGTATGAAGTTCACAGTCTTGGCTGCCCAGTGGCAAAACATGAAAGGATGAAAGGGTGGCCATCGTGAGCCAAGTGCCCAACCAAAAGCTAAAAGAAAACCCTACTCTATAGCCAAAGACATAGCTTAACCTAAATGAGCATCACCATCAGAGTAAAATAGCGAAAGCGGGGGTGGGGGGTGGGGTTTGTGTGTGTGGGTGTGTGTTCAAATTGTCCACTCACTTCAGGTAAGATCTGACTTTCCACAGCTAAAAAAGGAAATAAAATCAAAGGGGAAAGAAAAAAAAAAGAAGTTGAGGAAATGCTGAAAGCTTTCAGGCTTTGTGCTTACATCACAAGAAAATAAAAAAGAGGGGCACGTTTGCCCCTTTGTAAGTTGTATTTAAGAGCTAGACCCTTCTTCATTTCAAGCCAAGGGAATTTTTGCTTTTGAGTTTGAAAAAAGCAGAATCAGGGTCATGATTTTAAAAAAGCTTAAATCCCAGGCGTGTTTTAGAAACAGATTCAAAAGCACATGCTCACTGCAATTATCTACGCCTGCGGTGTTTTCGGACATGTGGACTTCAGGAAAACAATAGCCAGCCCTGTTATCAGCACAAAGGAGGATCAGTTTGGAATTCCTGTACCTGTAACGTCGGCAGCCCTCAGCTCTGAAGGTTTCCATTCCCACTGTTGTTCAGCTGTGAATTTACTTACAACATTCCTGAAATAAAATAAAAAAAAAAAAGAAGGGAATTCCTGACTGAAGTGTGGAGCAACTGAGAGAGCTGGCACCCTCTAAACAGTAATTCTTAGCACAGGTCTTGCCTAAAACCAGGGGCGTATTCTGTCAGTGGAAACTGATGGCTTTTGAAACAGGAAAAAGAATCAGATGGGGGGGGGATCTGAGCACTGGGGTGCTCCAGCTCGAATGCAGGCACTGCACAAGGGTAAAGAGGTGATGGATATGTCCCTGGCTGCAATATTGCCCTGTACAGGAGCCAAGACTGTTTCCATCCATTTAAAACACAGGACCATGATGAACCATTGCAGCCCCAGAAGATGGTTTAATAGAAAGGTTTGGAGATGATGGCAAATATCCTGACGCTGCCCGGTGTGATCACTCAGAGGCACACACTACTTGGGTAGCTGGGTTAGGCTGGTGAGGAAGTATCTCTTGGAAGCCCTCAGCTTGTTATTTAGGTTAACTACATGTGACTCTCTTATGTATTTAACACTCCCAAGGATAATATTGTTGAACCTCAGAAAGTTGGGTGGGACACAGCTAGTTGTGGGCAGTCAAGGCTTAAGGACTGAGCTGGAAAAAAAAAAGGTGATGGTGGAAGTTTGGTGAGTTTTAGCAGGTTCGGGCTCCCCGGAGCAGAAGCTCCAGCGAAGCGGTCCCTCTGCACTGTTTGCACTGCAAACTATGTCGTGCAGGTAAGCGACGTTGCTTAACCAAAGTGCCAGAAACCTCCTAAAAACATCTTAGAGATCTTGGGTCTCTATCCCAAGGGCTGCAAATCCTCAGTGGCCCGGGCCTCTATGGTGCATCACTGCAGGGTGACGGGTCACCCTGTGGGTGGCTGCAGGGGAGCCCACGGCAGCCGGCGGGGGGGCGGGGGGACACACACCGGTATCTGCGGCAGCCATCTCGGCTCCTTTCATAATCGATGGGGAGAAACGGGGAGGAAGGCATGATTCACCCGACCTGCCTGACGCTCCGCCGAGCGCCGCATGGGTCGCAGCCCTTCTGCCTGGAAACTGCCCTGCCAGACTCTGCCGCCACTCCCCTGCCTGCACGGCCTGGCACCCACACCCGCCACCGCCGTCCTCTGCTGATGGCACTTGCGA
>NW_009201034.1:0-25926 GCF_000690835.1 Fulmarus glacialis | reverse complement strand
GGGCAGCACCCCCAAACCAGCACCCTGCCTCCTGCAGGGTGATCCCTTGGCACCTTGAAGCGGGAACAAGTTTGTGTCACCCTTATCCATACGATCTCAGTGGTGCGTTTTCTTTCTCCATCTGCTAGAGGAGGAGCTGAGATCTGCACCAGGTGTGATTCATGGGGACTGCTGCTAATTTATGCCATTACGATGGGTAAGCCCCGTGGTGACGATTAGCAATCACTTATATAAAACACCAGTTTCCAGGGTATTGGGCACCCGTGAACTATGATAAATTGGAGGTAGAGTGCTTGGGAGCTTCTGGACCCCCCTGGTCTCTGGCAGAGGCACCCATGGGCTCCCCCTGCCCTGGGCTAACCAAAACTGTGACGCTGTGCGGCAGGGAGCCGAGGTAACAGCTCTGCCAGAGGGCTTTCCCCTGGATGGGGAGCAGAGGGATACTTGCACCTCCCTGGCAGCTTATCTTGAGAGAGAACCAAGCCAGCAAGAGAGGACTTGGGATGGGGAGGAGGTAGAGGGGGGTGATCCTGGAAGGGAGGAGGCAGGACAGGCTGCACTGAAGGGGGGATTTGGAGAGGGAGGAGTGCTCAGAGGCTTGGCTGGGGAGGAGAGGCTGGTGAAGGTGTAGGGTGAGAAGGTGACAGCAGAATGTGGGTACACTAGGAGCAGCCTTGCCGGGGTGATGGGATGGAGCTGGGGGAAGAGCCAGCAGAGGAAGGGAAATGTGGCAGATTGTTTCCTAGCTTTCTGCCACAAATGAACAGAGGTGTGAGAGGCTCTGAGGATAGATAGGGAGATTCAGCTGATCTCTATCAAGTTAACCCTTCTCTAAAGGCTTGCTGAGCAGGTATCCCATCCACGGGGTATGCAGGAGCCAGCCCTGATGCCCCATCCTTCTGCACCAGTTGGAAATGCACTGCTCACCGCTAACTCAGCACATGCAAAGAGACCGAATAAGTCCAGTCTGATGGCAGTGGGATGAGAGTGCCTGGTGCCAGGCTCACCCCCTGGGGCTCCTAGCAGGGACCACACTGAGCCTTGATGAAGTCGGATAACGGGGTCCAGGTGAACCGGTCCTGCAGGAAGCCTGGCAGAGCCAAACAGCCAGCTTGTCCTCACCTCTGTATGCACTGGTTAAAGTCGGCTCCTTCTCAGCCAGAAAAACTCTCTGATAAATAAGTCAGCCAGCTGCGTATTTACCTTCCAACGCCGGCCAGCACTGACATGCTTTGCAGAGCCAGGCCCAGCTCCAGCGAGAGGGGGAGAGCCCGGGAATGCTGCAGTGGGGAAGCGGGAGGATTTATAGCTGTTTGCAATGGGGGTCGGTGGGTCACCTGAGCTGAGGGGGCCTCCCAGGTCCTTTTTCTCCCTTGCCAAGAAAGGTTTTCCTTGTTTGGCCTCCTGGATAGTTGGAGCCTGCAGCCCCCTCCCGAGGAGGGGGGTCACTTCAGAGCATCTGAGCCTGGGAAATGAACCCATGGGTAGGGCTCGCGTCTCACAGGGAGCAGGAATCTGCCATTGCCGGCAAGAAAAGGGACTTGGGGGGCTGCGGGGAGCTCGGCAGAGAAATGAGCTCAGCTGTGGGTACGTTCTGTATCGCTGAGCATTTATCCCTCGCCAGCTGACCACTTCTTTGTACACCCCCACCCTTCCTGGCTGCTCTCACATTAAACAGCAGTAATAAAAAGACATTTTTCAGGTGAAATGGAGCCAATGCCTGACCCGGAAGGGATGCATAGGGATGGGCTGTTTTCTGGGTGCAATGGCTTAGAAAGACCAAGTGTTTTACCAGCCAGCAGAGCACTCTGCAGGGACTGTAGCACCCTGATGTTAGCCCCTCCCTGGACTGACACACACGTAGCTAAAGCTGAACGTCCCCCACCCCTGCTCACACCACCATCGCCTCTGCTCACTTGCTGATTTTTTTTTCCTTTGCCAAGAATGCAGGAACCTGCTGCTCCTGGACGGCTCTGAGACGAGTTTCCGCTTCGAGCGCTCCCGCTTCCAAAGCAGAGCTGAGAGTGCAGCCAGCCGAGCCGCCGGAGAACTGCACTCCTCCCGGGAAGCGCTTGGCAGAGGCTGCTGGAGCACCCCAAAGTGCCTGGAGCAGCCGGCCTTGCGTAGGGAAGGGACGTGGGGCTGGAAGGGAGGGATGCGTGGGGAACCCCGCATCTTCCCTAGGGTGTGGTACAGCTGCGGGGGGGCATGGCCCCAGCTGCTGCTCCGGGGGAGGCTGTGCAGGAGGAGGGCTCACGGTAACGATCTTCCACAAAACTGGAAAACTTCGCAGAGCGTTCCATGGCAATAGGTGGCATTTAAGTTTTTCTCTTGGGAAAATGTCTGCGGTTCGGGAAGGAGTTTTTGCAGGAAAAGACAGAAATCTAAGGAGAGTCTAGCAGGATCTCCTGTAGCCAAACCCTGGCGACAGGGTCAGTCTTTCTGGGTCAGTGAATATTGAGTATTTATGCTAATTGAATAGCCTGGCAAGGTGAAGGCTGCCTCTACAGCAGCCTTATGGTTGTAGTCCCACTCCCTGCCTTAAACTGTGCAGAACATGAACTTCAGCCTGTTTTCTAAGCAAATATCCTGACGTTTGAGTTAGTGGCTGTTGGTTTGGGTACTTGTGCTGTTGTCAGGGCCTTTTCTCACCATCCCTGGGATTTCCCTCCTACCCTATTTAGGAAACCGCTTGCAAAGCATTGCCGGATTCCTCCAAATACAAAGACTGATTCCCAGCCTGGTGAGTCCCAACCCTCCCGTGCCAAAGTCTGTGGCCAGGCAAGGGTCAATGTGCTCCCCTCCACTCCTGCCCTGCTGCCTGCCTCACCCATCACCCACCCATGCTTTGCAGGCAGGGCGGGTGCTGCCTGCAGCCCACTGGCTGCTGCTGCGCAGGAGCCGCTCTCGCAGCTCCATCTGCAGGTGCCTGCACAGGGCTCAGCTCCCTGCAGCATGGATTTCCAACCAGGCTGTGTTGGTCATGCTGGGCTTGCACAGCCCGTTGCTGTCTGGCCCTTTCCGTCGGGTTCCTGCCCTTCATTGCGACACCGGGGTGCCGCTCCACCCGGCTGTCCCACTGCCTGCCCCACCACATAGCGTGTTCTCACGCTCCGCTCTCCAAACCCTTTGAACCAGTCTGTAAGATCCTTTTTATCCTCCTTCAGATCTTCCCTCGAGACAGGATTTCACTGGGACACTGAGGAGAAATTCATCGTCTAGCTATGAGGAGAGGAAGGGTGTGTGGTGGTATCTTTAGCTCTGGCCCCTGCTGGGACACAGGCTCCTGGGGTGATGTGAACCATTTGCTGACATCCACATTTTTAAACTTTCCAGCAGTTGTTCTGCTTGCTGCTGGGTTTCTCTGGAGATACAGGACCACAAAGCCATGGGCAGCAAGTCCTGGGAAGATGGTCTAAGGAGCATGCTGAGATCCCTGTCCCCATCTGCCCAGATTACTCCTGTGCACTGTCCCTGGAGCAGGCAGGAAGGTGTATTTGGCGTCAGTGCAAAGTCCATCAACAGTTAAGCCTATAACAACATTTCATCATCCCGGTGTCCCTCTCCACTCAGTGCTCCTCAGGACAGGCAGGGGACTGTGGCAGCCTATTCCCAGCTCCGTGCAGGGCTGTGGCCAGTCCCTTTGCCCGCTGGTGGTCAAAAGGAGAGCCCGCATCATCCAAAGACCAGAGCAGCTCTCACTGCTCCTTTGGTGGCTGTAATGGTTGTGGTGGTGGCTCTGCACACCTTTGAAACCGCAGCTGCAGGGTTACTGCATTGACCCAGGTAGTGTATGATCAGATTAGCACTATACAAGGAGGGGATATGAGGATATAAGGAAGACCTTAAACATCCTCATCTGCAACTAAAACCAATATTCTGGAAGGAGCCATGACTGAAAAGGGGGCTTCTGGTCTTGCATTACTAACAGCAGCAATGCAAAGCTTTTAACAGCAATCCTACAAAACCTAGTGCGGGGCTTGCATATGCAATTCGTGTCCAGTTTGCTGTGTGTTGTGAAAGGCACCTGCTCTGAGATGTCTGTGGGCAGAGCTCAGCAGACTCTCCATAGGTGAGAACGTCGAGATACTGGAGCAGACTGTGCAAAAACTGCCCAGGAAGAACAAGGCTCCTCAGCCCAGGGCTGACTCACTGTCAGGTTAGATTTCACGGTGGCTGTTGTTGCTGTACACGATTACAAGATAAACAGGAGCACTGGCCTACAAGGCTTTTAACTCAACAATTTTCCTTGGTACATGAAAACAAAGCTGAGAAAAAGAGCCAGAGATGGTCAATGCATCAGGCTTCTAGCCTTGTTCTAGCCCATCAGGCTGGGCTGCTCATGGGATGTGTGTTGATCCCATTAACCTAAGAAAACATGAGCATAGTCCCTCCTGTCAGCCAGATGAGTACTTTGCACCCCATCTCGTGTGCCTACATGCACAGCCCTTGCTCATCCATCCGCCTGGAGAAGACGGCAGCGGGGTCAGTTAGACTGACCATCAGCCCAGAGTCTGGGAACTGCTGGCTCTGAAATTTAGGCTTGGAGAAATCCCACCACCTGTGATGTTTAAAATGGGGGATAATGATGCCTCAGCAAAAGTTGCTTAGCGCTGTTATGGGGATTAACTAGTTAATCCCTGCAAAGTGCTGTAGACGTCTGAAATGCAATGTTAATATCACTGCCTTCCGCGCAGGCAAGCAATGTTCACTTAATTTGAGAATTTAAAGAAGACTACTCTCATTAAGACTCCCAGAAGAGTTTTTGCAACCTTTTGTGTATATGACCTTGTCAGTGCTGATGTGACCAGTCTCTCTGAAATAAACTGCCATGATCCTGTTCATTTTTTTTAGCAGTCAGGCATGGTTCTTTCGACAGTTCATTTGTCTGATGCAGAGACCGACACGTGAGATTTCAGGCCCCTGGACCAAGTCCGGTGCCTTTCTTGGCACAGCTGGGCTGCTGTTGGCCTGGCTTCACCTGCAGGTTTGCAAACTCTCCACGCTGAGTAAGCTGGCAAGAAGCACATAAATAGCATCAATCCGCTTACACTTTCACACATGGTAAATTCAAGCAGTACAATATGGAGCAAAGCATGCCTTGATTGCTTCAAAACTAGAAGAGGGCTATTAGGAAGGTACCATGCGATACCATGCGATGGGAAAACGGCTGTTGCACACGGCTGGGAAAGCCAGCAGAGTAAAGAGGCTCTCTGTCTCTGAGAAACCCCAGGAATGTGGAGCTGCTTACCAGCCCTGGGAAAGCTTCGTGCAGTTGGTAGGGCGGCTTTCTTGGCATTGCCAAGGAGCCGGGAGGGTGCCTAGGGAGGGAGAGGCAGCTAGCAGGGCTGAGCCGGGCTGCAGAGGCGCCCGCCGGCGCTGCTGCAGCGGCTGCGCGGCGAGGAAAGGCCGGTAGATGGTGGTATGATCTTGGCACCACTTCGTTATGGCGCTGATGCAGCGAGGATGGATCATTGCGAGGGGAGCAGAAGCTATTGCCTGGGTTACCGGGCCCTCAGCCCAAAATCCTGCCATGCAGAGCCCTGTGCCCTCAGCTACAAGAAGCCCGGAGTCCCAAAAGTCCACAGTATCTCAAACAACCCTGGGTGTGCTGCTTACAGCCGGTCTTTGTTCTGCTGGGTCCCCGGCGTTTGTTACCCAGCCTCTGGCCAAGTGACCGTGCGGAGGAAGGAGGGAGGAATTTGCCTACAAGCCAGCTGGTTCTGACCTTCCTACCAGTGCCCCTTTCTTCCCCGCCTGAATGCAGGGGCGGCTGCTTGCCCGCCTTGCAGGGAATGAAAGGCCGAGTGAATCAGAAGGGAGGCATTGTACCCTGCTAATCCCCTTGAGCTGACACTTGTCAATAAAAGGCGTGACTCTGGTCTCAAAGCGTGTTTTCTGCCTCCTCGGTACAGCCAGGCGGCTTTGCCCCCAAAATGCTGACTGGCCTTTTTGAGAGGCTGCCAGCTATAACTTCAGATGTCAAAATAGGACGGCTCAACCCCTTTCTGTCTCGCCTGTGCTATCACTCCTCTTTTCCTTGGGTTTTGTTTGCCTTATACAGCATCTAGGTCTGTTATGCAAGAATTATGCAAACTTAATCCTTACCCTTTCACCAAATTAGTTTTCCTTTTTGTATTTCCCTATTAAAGTGAGACACTTCCCAGGCGGCAAGGAGTCATCTTAGTCCTCCAAGAGGGGATGAATTCAGCGCCGAGGCACTGCTGCGTTTCTGTCAGAGTGGATGAGATACCAGAGAGCAGGGGGATGCGAGGGGCAGCAGCGTGTCTCCTGGACATGTTACCGCTCTGGCAGGACGGGGCAGTGCTGGGTGGGACAAGTGCATGGGAAGGGAAAGGGAGGGCTTCCTACCATGGGCTGGTGGTTTTTGATCTTGTATTTTAGAGCCTTAAACTCTCCCAGGATGGGAGCCTGGGCAAGCACCCCCACACCTAGGAGTGGGGAGGTCTCCCTCGTGGTCATTTCCTGCCTGTGACACCCTAGGTTTTCTGTGTCCCCTCAGGTTTGCCTGCACCCAGCATGACCCTCACACCTTCCTCTTGGCCATCCTTGTCCCTCTTCTGCTCTGGCATCAGTTTTCAGCAATCCTCCCTTGCACTCCAGCCCCAGAGGAAGAGCTGGGAGGAGGGCAGCAGGGTGGGGAGACAAGGAGCTGGGCAGGAGTTAGGGAAGAGAAAGACCAGGGAGACCGTAACTTCTCTCCAGTGGTTCATTCTTCTGCCATGCCCCCCACAATCACTGCATCTCACTGCATCTCAAATTTCTTCTGCAATACAGACCCCTTGCTTGCTTGCTACCCTCCACGTCCTCCATGCTCCTCTATATGCTCCCTCTATAATACTCCTATACTCTCCTTCTCGCCCTACTCCCCATTCCAAGAGGAGAAGGGAAGCCACCCTCACTGCTCCAGTTTACAGGGTGCTGTATCCTTCTTCTCCCCCCTGCACCATCGTAGCCACACAGCTGAGGACAAGGTGAGTGGGAAGCATTCAAACTCCCTGGGCAGCTATAGAAATCATAATATTGAATAATACCCTCCCACGCACCCCAAGCCAAGGGCTGCTCCTTGCACATGCAGCATGCTGAAGAACCTGGCCTTAGTTTTCAGCACACTTGAGGCCAAATCCTGATTTATTTATGGCAGTTTTCCAATCAACTGGAGTAGACCAGGCCTTAGACCAAGACACACAATCTCGCTAATGTTTCACATAGCTGTACTTATTCTTGCAACATGATGGTCTTGTTAGTAGTTGGAAGGCTTCAGAAATGTGCAGAACAGATGCAGGTAATTTGGGGTTTCCAGTCTTGGGAATATTTTGTGCCCATTGCAGTCAGTGGGAAAGCTACCAGCACTTCCAGTGGGTGCTGGAATGCCTCTGAGCTATTTGGCAGAATAAATTTGACTGTCTTAATGAGCAAAGGAGGGCTTAGGTTTCCCACCGGATAAAATAATCAGCAGCAGTGAGCTCTGGAAATGGTTGTGTTATCACTTAGGTGTCTTTCATGCAAAAAAAAAAAAAAAATCCTGAATGCAGGAAAAGGAGAAAAAAAGGAAAATTTTTTCTTAAAAGCTCTGGGCATTCATAGCACTGTGAGTCACCTTAGAGCACTGACCGGTTTGGAAATCAGGGTGTTTCTTAACCCGAGTTTGTTATGGGAACAGGCAGCCCGGGTCAGACAAGCCGGTATTTCTGTTCTGAGCAAAGAGCTTATCTGGCAAACTACCCAAAAGGCCCATGTTTATGACACGCCTATGGCACAACAAGGTCCAAGTCCCACTCCATGGACTCATGCAGCTGCGTATGCAGCAAAGCTCATTTCGGGAGGACCTTTGAGGTGCAGATTTCCAGGAGCTCCACACTACCCATGGGGTGCTTCTTTCCCACATTGTGGATGTTTGCACGCCACCAGCTCACGTGTCAGACTCACGGAGGCTGTGTCTCCTCCTCAGCTACCCACGGAAGGCTGCAACCTCAGAGTCAAAGGCTGAGATTCAAACCTTTGCTGCACCTTTTCTGCCATGCTTTCCCTTCCTCCCATAAGGAGGTTACTTTCTTCCCTCTGAAAATGGGTTGAGAAGAGGGAAGAAGAGCCTTCCATGCAAGAGCCAAACCTCGTGTGGCATGAAGCCGATTTGCCTCCTCCTGTTACACTGATAGGTAACAAGGGTGTCACTTGCGTGATGGGGAGGATGTTCTCAGGAGAGCTTATAGGAATCTTGGATGAGATACAGAAATATCTCGGTACGGAAATTTTGTTCATTCATGAGACATCAGGGGCTCTTTAAAGAAGTCATGAAAGAAACAGCTCTTTGAGCTTGTTGCTCAGGGAACTGCACGTTTTCCTAATGTGGGAATAGGTGATGGAAAAGCCCCCTTCCATTATCAAATCCTTATAACCGCCCCCAGCCAGGGGGGTGTTTTCCCTGTAGCGTGTTTTCCCTTTTTATTGTGTTATTTCATCACTTTAAATTCCCTTGCTTGTATTTCTTCAGTTCATAGCTACAGAAAGTAACTTCAGCTGTAGCTATTCTGCAGCCAAACTGATGTGCTCCACGTAGGAGGCAGTACCCTGTGAGTGACCTTACGATGACTTCACTTGGTGCCTCACAGTAACCTATAGATACTGATGCTGTAAAAATGGTTTTGTGAGAGGTATAAATACAAACACCATGAGATCACATATTCCGAACTATAACTGAATGCAGACTCTTGGAAGAAAATCGACTCAAAGCCCTCCTGGAAAAAGCTGTCAAGCACAGCACACTTCATAAATTTTTCCAAAACCCCAAATGTACCGTGCATCAAACAGGCTTCTTTTAGAAAGTGGTGCCGTGAACCCCGCGATGCCTGGACGTTAGTTAGATTACTTGTAATCCATCCAGGATGGGGAAGGGGAAGGGCTATCTCAAGTCCTCTGTGCTCATGGTGTCCTGAGATGCCTGTCCTCAGGGACCTCCATGGGAACCACTGTGCAAGACCATCAGGAAGGAGTCAAGTGCTTGCTCTGCAAAATGAGCCCGATGGCTTCAATCTTGTGCCACACGGCAGCTCCCCTTGCCCAGGGAATAATAACGAACCTGGCTGCTTTTGAGGGCGGTCCCAGCAGTAAAGCCCATGACTGAGTGCATCGTGAGATGGGCCCACCAAACCCAACCCCGGCTAACGAAGATGCATACTGTGCAGGGAACTGTGCTGAACCTCTGTCTTTCTGGACTCAAGTGCCATCAATGGATCTGAGATTCATACACATACTACCCACCAGTTTAATTTTTGCTGTCTTTTCTCTGTATTTCTAGGCAAGCCAGAGCAAGGACAGTCCAAGCAGGACTCCTAACAGCTTATTACCTTTGCTCTGGAGCCATCTTCCTTCAGATTTCATTGGAGAAGATTAACCATCCTGGCAGATACACCTGCTTGCAGTCAGAATAACCAACATCTGCTGTGCAAATGATTTAGTGACAGTTAACCTGGCTGTAAAAGGTACCATAGCAATGACAATTACAGCATGGCCATGGGGATCTCAGAGCTCTTTACATCCCATCTCACACTTGTCTATTAGTGTCTGGTGATGTTGCACAAAAGCCTGGAGAGGGCAATCAAAAAGAATTATGAGTTTAATTAAAAACCACCATGACCATTTAACTAGGCATAATGATGCCATCCGACCTGGAATTTGCCCAGCACTCAAACACTTGCTATTTCAAATGAGTAAAAATGTCCAGAAGTTGTTTTACATTTCAGGGGGAAAATGGCATGTCCAGTCCTACAGCCCCTCTAAATCCATGCCAAGACCTCAGTCCAGCACAATCTTTTGTGCATCTCCCATCGTACAGTAGCTGGGCACCGGGCCTAGCACAGCCCCTGCCAGGAGCGGTGGCCCCGGCACAGCGTGCTGCACACCAGCCTCTGCTACGCTGCATTTTTTCTCCCTCTTCCCGGCTGTTGCTCTTTCATTATTCACTGGAGCAGGGACTGGATGCTGTGACAACAAAGTTTGTGCTGCAATCCTGCAGAGTCCCTCCCAGACCAGTAAATAGTTGTTGATATTGAATATAATCCATCTGGGCTTCTGTTCAGCATCAGAGGAGGAGAATACAGAGGCTGTACAGGGCCTCCACTGCCACCTCCTACTCATGCTGCTTTTAATGAGGTTTAGCCATGCTCGTCAAGGCTCTGTCTCAGCAAGGGGCAGCAGTGCAGGAACATCTGGCTTGGGAGGGATGCCAGAGCTTAGCCGTGACGCAGGACCCCATCCCTCAGCAGGGTCGGCCCCAGTGACCGCTGCGGCGCTGCCCCTATAGGCACCATAGGCACGGAGCATGGGCTGGGTGCCCACTTGCACTTCTGGGCAGCACCTCCCAGCAGAAGACCTTCCTCCACGACTCTGTCAAACACTCTGAGCTAAAGGTTTCCATGTGGTCTGTCCACCTCAGCTATTGCCGTGTTTTTGGAAAGTTTCAGCTATAATTGTCCTATTCTCTGTGGCTAAGATTTGGGACACATATGTAGTTTTAAGCATTCTTTGTTGAGAAAACAAAATGCTGCCCAAGTCTGGAGGTTTGGCAGGAGGTGCTAACCTTGGGGGGATTTGCTGCTTTCCCCAAACTGGCCGAGTTACAGGTGTCTGAAAACCTTCTGGTAGAACTTGCTGAGGATGATGGTGCTTGTGTATGCTCACTCATGTGGCTGATGTTAATAGGAATTGTGTCCTAGATATATTAAGTATGTCATACCCTGAAAAATCAGCATATTGATGCCTCAGAAGGCACACCAAAATTTGTTGCTGTATTTCGTCTTCATTTTGTGTGGATTAATTTTATACAGCTAACTTGGAGCTAATAGTATTTCCTTCTTGCGCAAAGAAATTAATGAATGGCAGAGCAGCATTTAGGGACAGCATAAAACAGTCAGAGAAAAGCTTAAAGTGAAGTTGTGTCCTCAGAGCAATATTTAAATGCTTGCACCGAATAAGACCTGAAGCTGCATGCTGAAGAATGAGGAGAGTACAAAACACGGAATTATTTCATACGACATGAACGCCTACTCTGTGGTCTGAGCAAACCACAATGCTGAGGGGGAATGAGGCAGAAAGAGTAAATAATGAACAATACGCCCTGGAGGCCTCCTGTAGTGCATTCATCTCATGGGTACAGCAGGAAGCAAAATAAAGCAGCCTTAGCTCTGATACCCCCTAATTTCAGGGTGTTAGGCAGTACAACTGTCACATTCTCATAATATTTTCCTTCTTTTATTCAGTGAATATACACAGTCAGAACTTTTTGCTTATGCCTCCCGAAAATATTTGTTTGCTTGTCTGGAGAGATATAAACCCCATTATTCTTCAATTACTATATTCACCCTAAAAATCCACTCTAGGTGTGTGTCTGCAAAGTGGGGTCTCCATTCTGTTTCTCCTGTCCTCGTGAGAGCCCTGACTAGGTCTCTTCCACAAAGAAGCCACCTTTGCACAACATTAAGTTTATTTTTATAATAAATTACTCCCAGGCTTTTGGATTACTGTGGGGTGGAGGAAAATTATCCTTCATTTTGCTTAGCCAATTTAGGAACTGAGAACTTCCTTGCATGACATGATAAAGCCATTTTTTTGTGGTTTGCCTTCAGTATCCCCAGCTCTTTGACCTCCCTTGGGCTTGCATTAATCCTGTGGAACTCTGAGGTCCTACGCCTCTTGCAGAAACCTGCCCAGGCTCAACCTTGATGTCTCTTCAGCTTTCTAGTATACTAGATGAATATCAAAAACACCTAATTTAGAACTCCCTGTAGGGTTCATTTCTCTCCCCACCCCTAGATGCCAGGTTGGGACCAAGGGGAGGGAAGGCAGCTGGAGGCTGGGACCCTTCTCCATTACTCAGGACTGGGTGGGGTGATGGAAAGGGGGAGGTTTCCCTTGGTTGGTTTGTCATCATGAATCCATAACTCTGGCTTGCAAACCTTTCACCCACCTTCTCCAAAGGCAGGCCAAGTTTTGAGTAAGTTCATGTTTAGCTCCCAAAGAGCCTGGGCTGATTTATAAGTTAGTGTGGAAGTCATACAAACCCCTATGCTTTTTGGCACAAATGCAGGCAATATCACACTTATTGGCTTCCAATTAGAAGGAGCATTTAGCACACATGTAGCACCTGCAGCCTTCAAAGCATTGCTCAAACATTACCAGAGTCCTGGGAATGTGGCTCCAGAGAGGTAAGAGGCTCATGCAGAGACCTGGCCCGGAGTCTGTGCTATCTGTCTGCCCGCTCAGATGCACGTAGCAGACTTTTCCATATAACCATGATCTTCCTCTTCCCTGCTCATGCCAGACTGCCTAATCACAGCAGGTGTGGCACAGAGAGCAGCAGCCTTCAGGTAGCAGCCACTAATCTAGTCAGCCCCATTGCAGCAGCTTTATTTGTCCTTAGTCTGGAAGACCTTTGTTTCCTTTTGTGGTAAAACCTGATAGAAAATCATTTGTTTAAGACTTGACATCTGATGGCCGTACTAATAAGTTAGGAATACTTTTAGGATGAGACCTAAAAAGGTTTTGCTCTCCCTAGTCTGTGCATTTAGCTAACACCCGAGGCCAGGCCCTACACAATGCTCTCAACCAAAATACCTGCTCTTGCCAGCTAGCAGTCCTCCTGTGAAACTAGACCCGACTGCAGACACAAGGAACTGGGTGCCAATCAATGTGGTGAGTAAACCAGATGAATGCTGGTGGGTTTTTTTTAGGCATCATAAGTTTCTTTTTTACCTACTTTTCTCTGTGTCTAGCTGCTTTCTGGTTTTACGTTGTGAGATCCTGAGAGAAGGGACTGTTCTTTTTTTATTCTGCATTTGTGCAGCACTTTGCACAAGTCCTGAGTGCTGCCATAACACATATGTATTCTAAAAATTCCTGTGTATATAATAGGTTATGTTGCTTCCTGTTGTCATGATGAGGTGCGTAATTAACCTATACATCTAATGCTTGGACCAGCTCCATAGCTGGTGTAAACCAACATAGTTGCCTGGTTCTTGTCTTGTGGTAGCAGGATTACTATGTTTAACCTGACAGTCACTGAAATATTACACGTGGCTAGAGATTTCTCTCTGAATTTTCTCACATGCACCTGTCACTGTGAGAGACAGGTATCGGGCAGCGCTGGTTATCCCTTCCCAACTCTCAGCCCTTCAGGGAGAAGTGGCCGCCCAGGGACCCGATCTCGGCTCTGTGCTTCACCGACCTCACAGACTGTGCTGGAAATCAGCAGAAACTTCTTTGAAATAAATAGGTAGCAGTGATATGTGATAAAAATCTGGCTCAAAATATGTTTAGGGGAGGGACACCTTGTTCTTTTCTCTCCTAGCTGTTTGGATAAAGGAGGAGAAAAAAAATAGCTAAGACACATATAAGACAAATAGGATGGTTGGAGGCATGGGGGTAGACAAGGACAGTCTGTATTCATGGGTGCCTGCCCGGGCATTTCCCCTTTGATATGAGGAGAGACAGCATCTTAGTTCCCAAATGCAAGGATTTATTGTCTCAGTGTCAGGTTGCTGGATGTCACTGAAATGTCTCGGTCTCTAGTTTTGCTGTGCTAAGTGCAGCAGAAATCTCCATGGCCAAGCCCCTGCAGAGAGATGAAGCGCTCCTGGCACCGGTAGCTGATTTTCCTTGTATTTAGGGCTAACTCTGCCCACTTCTGCATTGACCCTGCTCTGTGTTCACGGCAGAAGGAACTCAGCCTTGACATAGCTTTTAGGCTGGACACACGCAAACCTCAAGTAATGCTTTCTTGAGCACAGAAGCTCACTATTCATGCAGAAATGTTTGTGTATGTGCAAAGCTGGGGGTGCAGCGTAGGGAGGAATGAGTTGCTGTGATGTTTTGTGATGAAAAAGCGGACACACAGTTGAAGAAAAAAGGTCCCATTTTCTCCTGGCCAAGCCTCATTGGGGAAACTCCAACAAAATCCGTGATGTTTGGCCCAGAAAGTGAGCATGTTGGCATAAGCATAAAACGAAGCATCCAAATGCTCACAGATGATTTATGAGAATTCCTAACGCCTTTACTGCCATTTCCTCCAGCTGCCCAAACTCCTTCCACACCATCCTCCCATCTAAGAGCAGGAATTAGCCTCCTTTTTCCTAAATGCTAAATTTGGGGAAGATATCTGACTGAGCAGGCCCTCTCTGCAGATGCCCATGGGGATTGCTTCAAATATTGAAGGGTTTCTTTTAAAATAAACATGCTAGCCCAAGCCCCCCTGGAAAACCAAACACCTCCCTTGGGCTCCTTTAGCAGGCAGTATTTCCCCTCGTGGAAGCACGATGTCTGTGTGTAATGGATACAGCACCAATTCGGGAAAATCTAGCACCAGCAGATGGGCTGTGTGACTTGATGTCTCCCCCACTGTAACATGGGCAGTGTTATTTTGCCTCGGGTTCTCTACTTGCTTGTTCATCTCTTCCTGTCAATCTGATGCTCAGCTTGTCCCAGAGCTGAAGTATGCTTTTACATAGGTCCTTCTTCAGTCTCCATCTACGTCTCCTGTTCTTAGGGGCCTCTGGGGCCTCTGCAAAGCTGTGGTTACTGCCCTGCAGAGACCTGCCACAACTTATAAGGGAGGAAGAGGGTCACAAAGCTTTGGTGTTCCGGTCAACCTGACCATCATAAGCTTGCAAAATCAGTGCAGCCTCTCATTTCAGCTGGGGCACTGCGCTCCTGGTACATCTTACTGACTCCTCATTTCTGGGGAGTGACGCTCAAAACAGGCTTCTTCGCTCCCATGTAACCTCCGGCTGGAGACGTGCCATGCTGAGGACAGGAGCCAAAAGTAGTAGCAGTTTTTAAGCAGCTGGGGAGTTGACAGTGGTTCACTGAGACCACAGGCCTGGGGAGATACCCTTGCTCGCTGCTAGCTGGCACTGACCCTGATGTCAATGGCAATCCTCGGCACTGTCATAGCAGCTGGATTTCGCTGTCTTCTCTCCTCAGGCTCTGCCTCTAGTTGCTCTGCTGCCCATGAGCCATCCCACCTGGCCTATGGACTAACCCTTGCATCTCTACCAGGATGCCGCTCTTTGGGGAGGGAGGGGTTGAAGAAAAAGCTGTGGGCACAGCCTCTCTGCGTGCCACTGATGTGCAGGATCCTGATCCACAAGCCACTTTCATGGCGAGTCAGAGAAAAATCCCCTGAAGCCCTACCTGGCAGCCAAGCTCTGGCCAATGCAGTATGAGCTGTTCTGCTCAGATGGTTACTGCAGAGGGAGAAAGTTTCCCAGGGATGACTCACAAATTCCTTGTGATGAATGTGCTGAGGTTTGTCTGAGATGAGGTCAGCTTTCACAAAGCACGAATGCTGCAGAAGGGGGTTAGCTGTTGATTTTGTCTCCATCCCATGTGTGTATGAAGAGGGACCGGCAACAGCCCCAGTGCAGAATCCAGCACTGGCACACATCCCTCTCCAAGGGCTGAGCAAACACAAGAAGCTCTGCCAGCCTCTCCTTTGCCATCTCTCCTTTGCAGATTAATAGCTACAAACTTGTCTGGAAGCAGAAGTATCAGCAGTTCCCTGGGATTTGGTCAGCGCTAATAGCCAGCAACGTAGCATGTTTATAGGCAGAGACAGAAGCAAAAAGAAAAACAAGGAACAGGCAACACTAACATCAGACTTGCTTTTATTTTCACTTTCAAGGTGGTTTTCCAGATTTAATTGTGTTCAGTAGTTAAAAAGCACATTCATTTCTTTGTTACCTGCAGCGTATTGGACGTCCGTGTTCTTAAGTTGTTTTGATTTCTAGGTATTTGAGAGTTTAATAAGGCTTTCTGTTTGTTTAAGGAATTATTGCTCACCCAATTGAAAGATAATGGGACACTGTAGCCTTGCCAAGTGTTTTTATGCTTCAATAAAACAACAAGCAATTTACACAAGGCAATAAAATAGTACCCTGCGTTCCCGATGAAGAAACACAAAGCAATGTTTGAAATGATGTCTAGCTCAGAAAATAAATCCACCCTTACTCAATGCACTCCATAAAATTAACTAGGTACAAAATCCCCCATATGCTCTCCTTTTCCCAAAAGTTTGGAAAATTAGCACAAGATGCGCTTGAAAATCCTGTAACATATCAACATAATTTGTCCCAAGGTACGTTGCTGTCTGCAGAACAGCAGACTGACTACTCATTAAGACTTCCAAAGGGGCATAGGTTTGATCACATACTCCATCATCCCTGATTTCTTTTCTCTTTGGAGTCTGTCACTTTTAGAGCCTTGCCTGGCTGCGTGAAATGCTGAAGGACCCCATCCGATGTAATGATTTGCCTCTTTACTCACTCTGCTGCAGGGCTCAGGCATTTGATGGCATTTTCTACACTGGCATTCAGAAAATTTTGGAGGCTGTGCTGTCCTTCTGCCCTCTGAAGGGCTCTTCTGCCACCTCTATCCAAGGGCTGAGAGCATCCCTGAGCCCTCAGAGTGGTCTCTTGTTGCTTTGCCTCCTTCTTCTGTAATGGCAAAGGAGGATTTTGGAGTCTACCCATGTCACAGTGGGCACTCGTGTCCCATGGAGACTGAGACTAGCAGGGAAATAAGAGCCCTGTTCCCTCAGAAGCGTGCTGTCATGTGTCTTGCCTCAATTTGAGTCTTGAGCTTCAAAAGCCTGCCTGGAGCTCCACCTTAAAGACCTCCCGGCCATAAGGATGCTCTGCCCTGCCCCTTCAGGGACTGCTATAGAGAAGAGATTTCGAGTTCTGTCTTGACTAAAGTGGCAAGAAGAGGTCTGAGCCCAAAATGGGGTACAAACCCCCTCTTGTTCTCACATCCCGCTTGCTCTGGGCAGAAAAGGGTTTCTGCTGGCTGTTCCAGGGGGAAATGCCACAGTGAACCCTGAGCTTTGTATTTTGCCTATATGCAGTGATTTGCACCATCAGTGTTGCTGTTGGTAGCGCAGCAGGGGCACCACCGATGAATAAAGGCTCAATTCTGCCTTTTTAGATGCCAGCTGCTCTGAGGCCTTGAAGCACAGGATGGCAAAAAGCATGGTAGAAAATCACAGCAATGCTGCCCTTGATTACAGCTGTGAGCCGGTGGGGAAACACACTTTCCAGGGCTGTTCATGCAGCCCCTTTCCAAAACCATCAAACTCAGCATTTTGAAGCATGCATTGTTTCAAAAGCTTGTAATTATTCATAACAGCACTAGCCCTATTGGCACAAGGCACCCCCAGATGAGCATCCAGCTGCAGCCAAGGACCTTCTGAGACGCTTTTTAGGACTGCATCTCCACCCAACCGGCTGCTAATCCCTTGGAAATGCCCTACACCCTGCTTGGAAATGCTCTGCTGACCTTTGCTTCAGGGTGCCCACCAGCCTCTTCAGCAGCTGCTGCTCAGAGTGACCCTCCTGGCTCATAACAACGGAGGCTGTTTAAAGAAATAAATACACCGTCCGGCCAGTTGCAAAGCCAGGTTCACAGCAATCTTTCTGACAAATGATAAGGTCAGAATCTTCTTAAACAGAAACACACCCTGGCACAAAGATTAAAGCTTTTGCATATCTCTCTTGCCATTAAAATCCCACTTCTCATGAGAAACCTCCCTCCTCCTTCCGTAAAGGATCCAGCTCGTTTGAGCCATCCGCTTGTCAGAGTATGATGGATTAATGCAGCAAAAGGTTGCTGAAGCTTTTAGCTCTCCTTCTCTGGGCATAAACTTCAAAAAGCACCCTTGGCCTGGCACACTGAGCAAATTTCACTCCTAGTCCTGAAGGCTTGGCCAGGGAGATGCTTGTGAGACCAGATCACTGTTCTCTGCAGAAATTACAGGGGTCAAAGAACTAACCGCACTCTAATTTCTAACAGCTGAGATCTTCGATGCAAGGAGCAGATACAAAAGCAGCACTGTCTGTGGCTTACTTATTTTTCACTAGAAGCTATATTACAGAAACTACAAAATGAAGGAAAACAGAGTCCTTGCTACCGTATTCAGAGATCTTCTCCTCTTGGCTACCCTCCTAAATATTTTTTTGGACAAGTCCCAAAGGTAATGTAATCTAGGAGAGAGGGAGCGAATGCACACTAGGGTCTATTTTTAGTGATTACAGTAAGGCTGAGATCTGCTCCCCCCTCCCGCCCCAATCCATCCTCAGCCAAAAAAAAGCCCTGGAGAAACTGCTGAAGCTGAAGTGAACAGCCTGTACCAGTGACACCCTCTCTGCTGGGGCGCTTGCCTGCAGTGCCTGACCTAGCAAAGGGTGTCCCCACGCGAGGGCAGGGAGGAGTCGGGAGAGCTGGTTCTTCTGTCCTGAGTGATTTCAGGCTGTTTGCTTCCCTGCCTGGGTGCACAGCACCTTGTGTGTTGGGAATCTGCTCCCTCCAAAGCCTTCTCCTGCTCCCCTTGGAGAAACAGCTACTAATCACAGCAACATCAGCTTTTACAGAGCACTACACCACAGGGAACATAGTGGCAATTTCCCTTCCCATTCTTCAGCAGTGTTTCTCTTCTGCAATTTCTCTAATTATAGGGAACACTTCAATGAGACAGGATATTTGCTCCTCTCCACTTCATTATCACCATCTGGATTTGCTGCTCTTGCCATATGTTCCCCAGCTGATGTTACAGTCACCCTCTGCGTGCAGCTGGCGTCCCTGGCGCTTGGCATCCCTTAGAAGGGAAGGAGGGGGGGGCTCAAGGCAGGTTCTGATCTCACAGATTTCAGTGCTGATCCCGAGCAAACTGGAATCACTCTGCATCCTTATGCCAATGCTCCACCATACCCCACAGTTTCAATACTCAACTTTTCTGTAATTTATACTGCCGTGAAACCAGAGTAAATATGCTGCTGCAGGGGAATTCATCCAGCTTTACTTCAGCTTTAACGAAGCCTAAAAATTGGCCATGGGGGAAGAGAAGGAAAGAGAAAAGGGAATGAGGGAACATGTCATTGCTTGGATTGGCAGAATTGTTCCCAAACTGAATGTTTTCCACTGGCCTGCAGCAGCTCTGCAAATAATGGTGTTATTCAGCCACTCATTCCAGTCTCCTTCCTCCACTCACCCCGTCCAGCCCTCCCAGACCTTCCTCCAGCAGGAAGGGCCCTGTGTAGTACCTGTGTAGCACCCAGCTTTCCCCAGTTATTGATACAGGTGCAAAGGATGGGGTGAGAGGAGGAATGACGGTGCAATCTCCTGCACGCCCTGGCTGGCCACAGACCCTCAATCTCCTGCTTCCATTTGGCCAGGCTTCTTGGTTGGGGCTGATCAAGTGTTGGGAAGTTTCTCATGGACTGGCAGCCAGGAGGTAACCCCCGCTGCTGTGTGTTACCAAGCTGGTACCAAGCAATGCAAGGTAGCTGCTATGGACCCACCCCCGGGTGAATCCAGGCTTGGTCTGTTGCACACTCACAGCCCAACTCTGAAATCTTGGTTTTTCCTCTCATTTGCCTCAGGGCCACACAGTTGGCTTCAGTGCTCCGCCCCCAGAATTACATCTGTGGGGAGAGACCAGGACCCGCAGAGGTCTGCCTACTACATGAAATGTTAAGAATTCAAGTTCTGCTTCCTTTCCCAGGGGTAATTTCCCTTGAAACAGGATTTTGCTGAGATGTCCTGGGTTGGTTATTCCCTCCCCACACCTGGGTGGGAAGCAGTATGCCAGCAACCTGTCCGCCTAGTAGCTGTAGTGAAGTGACTTTTATCTGTATAGCATTAGCAGAGCATTTTAGGATTCTCTAGGATGAAAACTACTGCCATATAAACCTAGCACCTTGCAGTAAAAATGATTCTGCCAAATGCACTTTGGAGTATATTTAGTTTTAACCACCTCTGGGCCTCTATCTCTGCACGCACAGTGTGTCCATGATCTGCCCCAACATCACTTCACCCTCATGAAGATTTTTGACTTTTAACCAGGGCAGGTCTTTGAGGAGATCAGGGAGCAGGTACAGAGCTACACTGACTTATACTTAACTGCACACCATTTCTTCCAGTTTCCCTTGTGTTGCAGATGATCGGGCTTTGGGTGTTGATTTATGCCTTTTGGTCGGATTAGTCAGAACTGCATTAATGTACAAGAAAGATGGACTGTGAAAAGGGAGCCACAGGGCACCCGATACTTGTGAAAAAAGTGAGCTCAATGTCTTTTATAGTCTCTCAGCCCCCCGCCTTTTCACTGAATCGTAAAAATTAAAATTGGGGGCAACACGAGAGCCCCCCCCTCTGCCTCTGCCATGGTGTCCTACCATTGCCAAATTTGTTTTTAATTTCCTCAGGGGACTTTCTCTGCCTCTTGGGCTTTCCCTGCAGCTCTCTCCCCTCCTCTGATTTCATGGGCAGGACGTTGGGTTTCCCCCTGCAACGACTCTCCTTTCTCTCCCATCAGGTCGCCCTCCTCGTGGGCCTCTTCCCCCTGCCTGATGTTTCCTTCTTTCTTCCCACAATAAGTCGGGGTCTGGCTCACGTGGCGAGCTCTGCGGGAAAAAGAAATATTTACTCTCGGAGATCCAGTCTCTCACTGCTGGGCAACTCGGGGATAAAGCTTTGTGGATAAAACCTTGCTGTTTGCAGGTTACGTTTCAGAGCGGGATGCAGCATCTAGCTGAGCAGGCTCAGCAGCCCCGTGGCTTTCACATAATCTTCCTTTTAAATGTTTTCTAAGCGCTGAATGCTATTTTGAGACTAGAGAAGAACTGATAAAGGGAATGACAAAAATAATAAGTGCATCAAGGTGCCCTGATTATGACTTAATGTGTAGGAAAAAATAAGGTCACGTAGAGGAAAATATGGCCACACTGGATTTGGGGACAGTTATATTGATTTTAATGGGGGCTCATTTGACATTTCCACTAAAAGATACAAGCTGCTTCAAAACAGCTCTTGAGGGGTCCTTGAGTATTTTCCCTATTGTCCCACTTTGATGCCCACATCTCACTTTCACAAACTGTGATTCTCCCATGTCACTCAACAGCAGCTCAGTCCTCACACTTTCAGCATGAACAGCCCCCTTGCAGGCAGCAGAGCTGCCAGCACGAGGAAACTTGGGAATCAAAGCCACCAGATGTTTACCCCAAAGGTTTTCATGGTCCTGGTTTTCATGGGGAGCTCTTCCCTGGAGAGGTGGTGAGTCTGCAAACACCCACGCCAGCCGCATGGGAGCCTGGGCCATTCCATCCACACACTCTTATCTCCAACAACAACCTCATTTCGGGCAGAAGAGGAGGTTTGCTATGTGTGGCATGTCTCCTCCACCCCCTGTCTTTCTTCTCCCTTCACACACCACCACAGGGTACAATAGTCATGTCAGAGAGAAGTGTCACCTGTGGCTCTACCCCTCCTAGATGAATTTTATGTCACTTCATCCAGCCTGTCCCACCACTATCCATCCACCGTGTGTGGGACCTCCTAGAGCTACAGCCAGACTCCAGCTGTCCATGCACACGCTCTACACTTGACCCATCATTTTGGCAATGTCTCTGACTTCGGTCCAATTACAGCAATCATGAATTGGACCCTGTTCACGCTCTGAAACTGAAACTGCCACAGCTTACAGCTAAAGTTCAGACTGTTACACAATGAAACCATTCACACGTCTCATTAACTCTGGGCCATGCATTGAAAATAACAGTGTCGTATGATTCTATGATTAAATTTCTCAGTTTATATCATTTATAGGTACCTTCCTGTTCATAACAGCAACTCCCTCTAAATATGTACAACTTTCTGTGCTGTCAGTGTAGGAAAAGAGCTATGTAGAGCACAATATAATAATTCCTTAGTGCTATTAATTGTTGTCATCCTAAATAATATAGGCCATGGAGGTATTTTAAATCCAAGCTCAAAGATATAGGCATATGGCCAACCCCTCCAAGACACCAGTGCACCTGTGGTTGTGTATTTTGTACTTTTTGAACTTTATTTTTATCGTTCTTTTAATTTATAATGGCAGTAGAGTCCAAGTTTCCGAGTAAGCAAAGTATACAGGCACTTGGAATTTCATAAGGTTATACTGTTGCCTACACATGGGAAGACACAAGAATCTTCTGCTTATGTGATTTATATGGTTGTATTTCTCTGCTGAGTGCCAACAGCAAGCCTTGTGTTGTACTTGACTGTGCTTTTGTATTAAGGTTTTTATAACAGATTCAGCACGGGGGTTTCTGTGCTTCACAAAGCGCCTGCAAACTAAAGCACCATGTCCAAAGCCTTGAGAGGCACAACGGAGGGATCGTTGCAGAGATGGCTCTGGAGAGTTGGTTTTAGTTTGTACTGCAGAAGAGAAGCGATGGCAAATTCTAGACTACAAAACCTTGTCTAAAACAGGCACAGATACAGTAAATCCCATGAAACAAAGCAGAGAGACAGGCCAGACCAGGACAAAGAAAAGAATAAGCTGTCAAAGCTGGTATTAATAATGGAGTACAGCAGACAGAGATGTGGACAAGCACGTGTCTTCTGCCTGGGCTGAGGCAACTTTACTGGACATTGAAAAGGAGCATATGAGATGGCCTTGACAATGCGTGTGAGGAACGATATGCAAGGGGGTGATGCACTTACAGCAACATTGTAAGCGAAGCTTTGCTGGCTACAATTTTGTCCATTTGCAGAGGTAATGTCTCTGCAGACGTCAAGGGGAAGTCATAAAAAAAGAGGCGGTCATCATCAAGATACAAGATGGACACGCCTTGGAGAAATGTCAGGATAGAGGCTTGCCAGGACAGAGGACATCCCGGGTTCTTGTGATTGTAGGTTATGGAAGAAGAACATACAGCATTTGATCATAGATCAGATGTCTGTTTGGGAGAAAATGATGGAGTCAGCTGCTCCCAGGTCCTCAATCTACAGAAATATTGCTATAAGGAAGTAAAAGTGAAAAGGTTTAGAAGGAAAAATTAAAGGCCTCCTGTTCACCTGTGCTGACCTCAAGTTGTCAGCGACCCATCCGGAGCAGTATGTCAGAGACAGGCTCAAAGGTACAGTGGGACAGCTGTGGGGAAGCAGATTTGTAAGTCAGCAGCAAAGAAACAACAAGTACAACCTGGAGCGGATGGGGAGGCATCCCCAGCACGCACCTTGTATTCTCTCCATCCATATCTTGATGATGGATTTTTCCTAGGAGAGTCCCAAAATGTGGCACATGATTATTATTGCAGCAGAATGATTTATTTGGTATTAATTTCCTGACATCTACTGACATTCACAATCACGCCCACACCTTCTTGAATAAAAAAGGTGTTGGGAAGATGGAGGCATTCTACAGAATTCAGGTCTGGATTTGGGTCTAAATCATGAAGTACTTCAGTAATGGTTTTGATATATTCAATAAACCTATACTTTTGTACATGAGGCAAGGATCAAAACCCTTCAGTGAGGGTGTGTTGTACTTTTCCATCTGATTCAAAACTCTCTCTCTCACTAAGGTACATGGCTGAAGAGGTCACCTGTGTTTGATTTGGGAATTATAAAGTTTGTCCATGAATTAAATACGAAGGTAAGTCTACAAATGAAACAGAGAGGGCTTGAAACTTAGGTCTGCTTGTAATGTGCATGTTGAAAAGCCATTTTGAAAGGCATTCTAAAATTTGCTGTTATCTGGTTGCCAAATCATCAGTGGTTTGACCCACATATCAAAGTTTTTCTCAAAAAAAAAAAAAAAAAAAAAGGCTTCAGATGAATCTGTTTACGTAGGAAAAGGTCTTTCAAAACAACTGCACGGGGGCCAGGATCAACATCTGAACACGGGCTGAGTTGTTACATTTTTAGAATTATTCCTTTCATTAGAGGCATGAGGGATATCTCAGGCATCTTGGGGCCTGATTCAGAGTTGTAACATCCTAAACTAGTAATTGCTCTGCTGGGTGAAATTCTGCCTTTATATGTGCAAGGCTTCTAAACCCAGCTCCTCTCCAACTCTGATAAGGCAAGCCCACCTTGCCTACCATGCTGCTGGCTGTAGCAGCTGCATTGCTGAATTGTTGTGATTCAGATCTTCTGCAAGAACAAGACCCCCAATCAGGTGACCAGCAAACTTCTTTCCATCTGCTTGCTGCCTTTTCATCTAGGCAGTGAGCAGGGGTATAAAAATAAGGGTGGTTGCTCAAGCAACTGCACTGAATGCCCTAGAGATACCCTGGACTGAGTGCCTTGTATGTGCCAACTGTTTTTGAGTTCTTCGCTGCAATTAGGTAGCAATGAAGCATCAAAGTGAGGGAAAGCACAAACTTTTGTGAACAAAGAAAGCGTGACCCTAGGCAGGAGGACTGCAAAGCGGGGGTAGTGGCAGTCTGGTCCTAAAGTGAGTGGGTGCCTACAGAGAAGACCCTGGAGGAAGTGCAGCAGAATTGGGCTGCAGGGTGTCAGAACTAAGAACCTTTTCTTTCCTGTTTCAAAAAGGATTTTTAATGAAAGAAACATTTGGATCAGAAAATGCAGCAGGATGAAATAAAACATTTTGTTTGACTTCATTCTCTCCCCAGTCATTCATGTACTTTCTGCATTCCTTCCTACGCAGTGCCTCAATGTTATCACTGCACACACAGAGATGTCGCTGCCTTGGAAACAATATGGAATTACATACAGCACTTCTACAAATAAATCATCTGAGGTGTATTCTTCAGAAAGTGCACCCAAAGAGACGGGTGCTTTATCTCTGTGATTTGGGGCAGAGCTGACTCCCACTCTGAACTTGTGCAGTCACCAGTGGCACCTCTGTCATATCTAGGCAGCAAATCCTTAAGTGACCCTTGAGAAGGTTGAAGTAGCCCTCTCATAATGTCGCCTCCACTCCCCAGGAGTGCTGATAACCCTTCCCTTGCAAAAGGCTTTATCTGGACCTGAGAACTCATATTGCATGAGCAAGTGGTTACAGCACGTACCTCTCCTGCTGGAGATCTCCCTTTCATGGTGTTTGGTTCCCCTGTTGTGGTACCCTCCCCAACACACCAGTCTGGCAGGGCAGAAGGACGGAGGGACACCCAAACCTTTAAAACATTTTGTGCCAATTTGCAAGAAAGCAACAAGGAAGATTGTTACAAAATCTTTGCCAGATGGGAAAGCTCTTCACCAAGAACTCTACTAAATCTCCAGCCATGTGGGAAAAAAACTTCTCTTATGTGAAACTATCATAAACCAGACTCTATAATCTGATCACTTGCCCAAAGAGAGGGTGCTGAGCCCTGTTTCTGATCCTGGACACAGCAGTATAAACAAAAAACAATTTGATCAAAGCCACTAGAGCAGCAGAGGGGAAAGCACAGCATGACCATGAGGAACATCTGGCTTGATGCAATAACAAAATCTGGACCAAATGGGTTTCAAGCATCTCCCATTTGCAGCTATTTTAGTCTATGAAAAGATAGCCAACAGCTATAGAGATATTCCTGAAATGTCTGAAATAACTAAGGCCACAATCCCTGATGAGAAACCATACTGAGCACAGTGCTGTACACACAGACTTTGGAGTGTTCAAGCCCAGAACAGCTTACAGTAAAGCACCTAATGGGATCCAGGATTTGCCCATTCCCTCTCACTCAGGAACAGCTGATTTCAGTCAAATTAACTGTATTAATATCAAAAACTTCTTGCTGACAGGTGTTCAACACTGAGATTATTTAAAATGCCAACTAAGATTTTTTTTGTGTGTGTCACTAGGCTGCATTGCCAAACATCTCATCATTAAAATGCCTTAAAATTCATGCAAAAAAAAAAGTAGTATTTTTGGCAGGGTAGGGCTTTACAGCATTGGAAGAGAGAAACCTTGGAGGAAGCGAGACAAACACACAGCTGGGAGCTGAAAAGGCTTCACCAGCCACTCACTGTGCTCATCCCAGATGATTTATTTGCAGAATTCCCAGCGGCGGGAGGCTGTCGGGGCAAGAGGGGCTAGGGCTGGAGATCCCAGAGAAAAACGGCTCCATGCAACACCCTCACAGA
>NW_009201033.1:0-1156 GCF_000690835.1 Fulmarus glacialis | reverse complement strand
TTACTTGTCTAATTTCAGAAACCGTCCACGTAGACTTCAGAATTAAACTTTTCATAATCTTTTTGTGCACTAGTAGAGAAGCGGTGTTGTTTGTTTTTTTTTTCAGGGCTGTGCCTTTGAAAGAGCTTTTAGGAGCTTGTGATCTGTCCCTTGATTCTCAGATAGGACAATGAAGAGTTTGAGAAAGCCATGCATGTTTTTTGATGTTGTCACGTCCCGCCAGGAAGGAGGGAGAGGTGACTCAGATTCGCTGATTCTCTTGGCTGGAAATAGGGTATACACAACACCCGAGGTCTGTAGGTAAACAAAAACTTTTATTCCAAAGCTAGGCTCATTGGTAAATAATTGGGTAGCAGAAATACTTATTGCTTGCTGCGCCTTGCATTACTTACTAGGAAGAGGTAAAAGAATAAAAGAATGAGGGAAGAAGAAGAGAGAGATCACCAGTAAAGGGATGAGAGAAGAAGAAGAAGAAGAGAGAGAGACATCACCGGTCTGGGTTCCAGCGTTGGTCCAGCCAACAGGGGTGTCTGGTCCGTAGGAGCGCTCGTTCAAAAGTTCCCACCCCATGGCACTTGCCTTCCCCTTTTATGTCTGCCATTCACTAGAAACTGCCCCTTTGCTACAGTGGCAGTTTCATAGTTCACTTCTATTGGTTCTTGTATGGCTCGTCTTTGCTGAAAGTCACAGGGTCCTTTCTTTTTACTGCGCATATTCAGTGGGAAAGGGGCATTGTTGGGCAGTGAGTTTTTCCTGCTGGTGGGAAAAACCATGCTAATTAGGATAGTTTTTTACCATGCTAATTAGGATAGTTCACCTGTAATTCAAGGAGTTTCTGGCAGTCTGGGATGGGGTTTGCTTTGTCCAATATCCCCATTTCCAGGGTGCTTGGAGAGAAAACTGCCACCCACAAATGAGCTGTGTGACATGGACACCACACAGGAGCCGCAGACGTGGGTCAGCATGGGGGGGGAGAGATTCGGCGGAGCCCCCGGTGCTGGCAGAAAGCAGAGTTGGAGACAATGGGGAGAAGCCCCAGGCAGCCGGCAGCTGGCAGTGGGGCCTGGCAGGGAGCAGCACCCGCAGAAATGCCCAGCTCCCTGAACCTCGGCCCCAGGGCTGCAGCACGGGGCCGGCACCTCCTGGGGCTTCGCTG
>NW_009201032.1:0-9472 GCF_000690835.1 Fulmarus glacialis | reverse complement strand
CAGTTAACCAGGACTGCTGGTAAATGATATAATTAACATTGGGCACTAGTGACTTTGAAGATTTTTTTTTTTCCTTTATTTTGTAACACTGGGAAAATAAAATATTGGCTGGGGGGGACGGACACGACTATTAAGCATAGCAATTACTTCACACAATAGTTTAGTTTAACAGATGGAAGTAGTTTAGTCCCACATGTCATAATTGAAAGCCTTAGGAATGGAGAGAAAATACTCTTTATTGGGAACATTTTGTTAGTTCCTAGGAAGTTAGTACTCGGAAGTGGAACCCAAGTCTTCTGTTGTTCTTGTGTGGTTTGCCCCTTTGAAGCTCATGTCCTGGAACTTTAAACCTCAAATATTCAAACCTACCTGAGCTAACTGGTAGGTCTTAGCTAAAGGAATTTTCTTTGGAAGATAATTCTATCAGATCATTCAGATTGTAGGTGATGGCCTGAAGTTAGCCAGAGAATCTGGGCCTAAATGTACTTCATAGTCAGTGGAGGACATGCTAAGAATACATACCCCACAAGAAAATCATTTGCCATTGAGAAAGATAAATTTTTGATAACTGAAATTTAAATATTCATAAGGCACTGAAAAACCTAATTTGGGCCACAAAATCAAACAATATAGGTAAAAAAAAAGATCTTAAAGAAAGAAGGTGAGTCCAAAAGTGACTCAAACTCCTGAGTTTTTCTCTGTAAGCACAGGTCAGAAGTCCGGAAAACTGATTTTTTTTCCCCTCATCTGCCACTAGCTCACTAGGTGGTAGTGACTGATTGACTTAGGTTAAATATCAAGAAACCAGGTGAAGGCCACAACATATCATACTTGGATATGCACATCTCAGCACACACACCAGAATAGAGGCAATAAAAATGCAGCAAATGAAGGTTCAAGAGGTATTAAGCGCTCCAAGTCAATTTGTATTGATGTAGGGAATAAATCTTGCTAATAGTTAGATACCTAATTTTAGTGACAGTGAAAGTTTTTCTGAGTTTTCAGTCAATTTCTAAGACAATAATAAATACTTCACTCATAGACATATTTTGAGGCTTAACATTTAAACAGTTAAAAAGCTCTTTTTTCCTTGAATGGCAAGTATTACAGAAGTGTAGGTTTTTTAGAGACTCCTAAAACAGAGAGGTGTGAAAGGAGTCTGTGTCAACTTTGCTTTTAACCTATCTTCTAGAATGGGACTCCTTCCTCCTGACTACTGTTACAGATGCAAAAGACTGTTCTGCAGTGTCAATAGGGTGAATTAAGGACAGACTGTGAACTTAGTCTTTCAGCTCTAATTCTGGTTGTTTGCTTTCTTTAGACTATTCAAGCCCCTTGGGGGCTATTTTCTAGGCAGCCATGCTCAGAATTATAAACAGCCAGTATACATTAGTTTTAATGGACATGGTCTCCTTTTACACACAGCTTTTAAACCTCTTATTGCAATCACCTGTTAGAAGCTCAAAAGTAAAACAGTTTTATGATTTTCCTCTTGTTAAACTGACAAAAATATTTGCAAGCATGTGCAACTTATACAACTGTATTGACATAGGTAAGTTCCATTATTTATATGGAGTAACACATGTAAAATCTTCCAAAGTATAGCTCTAAAATATTTTTTCATTTGTTATTATTTGACCAAAGTTTCCTCAGTTATTGTACTGGATCTGGAAAAGACGGAGTTCATTTTCTTCATAGCAGCTTGTATGGTAGTGTGTTTTGAATTTGTGACTAAACCAGAATTGATAACACACCAGTGTTTTGGCTTTGTTAAGCAGTACTCGCAGTGTTGAGATTTTCTTCTTCCCATTCTGCCCCTGCAGCGAGTAGGCTGGGGGTGCACAAGAAGCTGGGAGGAGACACAGCCAGGACAGCTGACCCCAACTGACCAAAGAGGTATTATATACTGTATCATTTCATGCTCGGCAATAAAAGCTGGGGGAAAGGAGGAAGGGGGGATGTTCAGAATTATGGCATTTGTCTTCACAAGTAGCCGTTACATGTGCTGAGGCCCTGCTTCCCAGTAGGTGGTTAAACATCTGCCTGTGGATAGGAAGTATTGAATTAATTCCGTATTTTACTTTGCTTGTGCATGCAGCTTTGCTTCACTTTTAAAACTGTCTTTATCTCGACCCATGAGTTTTCTCATTTTTGCTCTTCTGATTCTCCCCCATCCTGCTAGAGAGGAGTGAGAGAGTGACTGGGTCAGCTTAGTTGCTGGCTGGGGTCACCCCACCACGGTTACTCTGTACAGTCTGCATAATTTTTATTAGCCACAGACAGCTGATGGTGAAGCACACTCTTTCAGTGATGTACTGCTGCCTGAAAACAAATATAGTGATCAGAACATACAGTCCTTTCATTGTATCTAACCCTTATCCAGACAGTTTCCCAAATCTGACCTGGCGTTTATTTAAAAAATATATTGACATTGCATTACAGCACCTCAGTAAGTTTTATAAATCAGTAGACATATAACCAAACAATATAATAATTCATATGATCAATATTACCTATCACGTAATTTCTTAGTGTACAAATTTAGAGCTGTCTTCTTTAAACATTCATTCAATATTTTGCCAAACAATTTCCATTGTTGTGGTATTAATAAGCGATAGCCAGTTGCTCACAGGTTTTGTAGGTGTCTGAAAACTCCCAAATCCTTCACGTGTAAATCATGGAGTTAAATGAGCATTGTTCTCAGACTGTCTCCAGCTAAAATAATAAGCATGGTATTTACAATGGTAGTAGATTTAGAAGTGGGCAAGAAATATTTTTCTACTCTTAAAAGAATTTGCTGTTACTAATTTGAAAGTTCAAAGGTGTCAGAGCAGTACATTTCAACAGCCTTTCAAAATAAGAGATGAATTGAAATTGCCCTTTTCCCTTCCCCCTTTTTGTCCCTTCCCTCAAAAAATAAGTTTTCTTAATTTTTATTTTCAACAAAACAAAGGTGTGTCAAAAATGTCTGAAGCATTGTACGCAGCATTCCTCTTACCCCATTCTTCAAGTTCAGGGATGAGTACTTTGCAACTCTTATGATGCATATAGTATGTGCACTTATTTACAAACCTACTATATGGTCTCTTTAGCTGAACTTCATTCATCCAAAGCTGTACTTTGGATGTCGGTACTAATTTTTTAACCACTCGATTAACTGACAGTTTGTGTATTTCCCTCTGCATCCATAATTACCTGAAGAGCAGAATGATTTAACATTTTAGACCAGTGTCACAAGGGCCTAAGAAACTCACAAAAAAAGTGGTTTTTGTTTGATGTTATGAACTTAATTATAGGCAGGATCATTGTCCTGAAGTTACTGTTGCATTTTATATTAGTGCTGTAAAAAGTGGTCTTACTGCTTACTCCTAAATGGATGATGAAAATGGATATCTCACTGGGTCAAATAACATCAGTTCTCTCCAGCTTCTGTGAACTCCAAACATGCAAAACATGTCCCTCCTATGTCAATTTGTAAATACAGAGGGGGAAGTGAACTTTTTTTCTTTCTACAAGAAATATTTGATAACACGTTTTAAAATAGTAAAGCACGGGACCCATGGTAGATGCCAAGGGTGATGCCAGCTAGCTCTAGACATCAGTCAAAAATGTCCAATTTGAGATAGACACTTGAGGCTTCTTTTTATTCAGTGTAGAGGATTATGTGTACTGAAGAGCAATTCTGATCAGAATTATAAAGAAATAGATCACAACCCGAAAGCTGTTATTTTTCTCCTTTGACCACACAAGGAGTTGGGCTGACTAGCTCAGATGCATACATTAGCTCTGTTTTCAAAACTGCCTGAGCTCCAATTAGCATCGATAATGGAGAGTTGACTGTATTGTGATTACATTAGTAGAAGTAATAAACTCATGCTGAACTCAGTGTTGTTGGGACTTCACTGCTTCTGGCACGTGTGCAGGTTCAGGTGTCCTTTCACTCCACTGCAGGCTATGCTGTAAAAAGACTCAGTGGGATTATAGATGTTAGTAATTCACAAAAGAGTGTGTGAAATGGGTCTCCAAAATCTAGGTGAAAAGCATATGAAATACAATATTTAATTCTCACTTGAATCTCATGCTGGTATGAGTCGTATTTCTTGTTTGCAGATTACGTAAAATTATCTTTATAGGTAGAGTGAATGGTTAGTTTATCAAAACAGTATATATATATATCTGCTTAACATGACCTTTTTACCAACCTTTATACCTGATATATTTTAAACCGGTATGTCCCTTTAATATGTCTTTCTCTGTTTTTCTCACTTTACAGCTGATATGCTTGGATTTGTTAAGAGAATATGGATTTTTGCATCCATCTGTTTTTCACTGCATTTTAGTTTCTCTTAGTCAAAAAAAAGAGATGCTTTATTTATCACAAAAAATAAAAAAAATATTCACAGAGGTGACAGAGTGCTAATGAATACAACCGTTTTGGTAAGTTATCTACTCAAGAAATGTAGATGTAACTCTATTTATAATTCATAAAGAAAAACCTAAAAATTCTGTGGATGCTCAAGCAGTTTAGAAAAGATACTCACAAATGGGATTAAGTACACAAAACCTTCTAAAAAATTAGCATCTTTTAGAAACAATGGTACTTTTTGACTGAGTTCTATGTGTTAAAACCAAATGTTCTAATTAAAATGTAATAATTAGTTTTATTTTACAACTTTTTTAGTAGTACACACAGCTACTCACATCTTATTAATATAGTAGTACACACAGCTACTCACATCTTATTAATACTATCTACAGATCAGAGTAAGCAGAGTAAGACATCATCACCCAGGGGTCTCCATCCCAGGCTTGTGGATGCGGTTGCTGTTTTCCCATTTGCAGGTTCAGGGCACTGACTTTAACACCACCCACTTATAACACATAAACCAGGACTCTCATAAAATATAAGACCCGTTCCTCCTCTCTGACTGATCGTGATTGAAGTTCACTAGTAAAAACACGTCCTCACTCTCCAGATTCACAAGTACACCTATATTCTCAGGTCCCTTGAATATCCACCAAACATCCCTGGCCTAGATCTCAGGCCCTTTTACCCTCTGAACAGGTCTCCTCCTACTCATTGCCTTGTCCAGCTTGATGTTTACTAGCAAATAGGTGTGTGCAATCACCCACCTGCTTCACAATCACTCCCACACTCACAGATCCCTTGAATATTGAGACAGGTTTTTCAGCCTGGCTAATATCCATGACTAGACCCGGGGCTTCATACCCACTGCTGTCTCAGATCTGGAGTCTTCCCAGATGCAGGTCTTCTCCTACTCACCTGCTAGTCTGGCTTGAAGTTTGCTAGTGAGTTCTGCACACACACACATGCACACAGGATTAAATTACCTGGGGAAAGAATAAACACAGCTCTGTTATCACCTTCTTCTTAGGTCTGTATATCTGTGTGTTTAATTTATCACTTTCCTTGTTCCTTTTTATTTCTTTTATACTAAATAGTTCTTAACCAGGTAGCTTAATGAATCAGATTCTGTCACGTTCCACATACTCTTACCGAACTAATGTTTCCAAAATGTTCCTTCTGCGACGCTAAGTGTGCCTGTCCCCTATACGTGGCCACAATTTAGCAGCAATACTGTTTCCTTGCTCATACTTCTCTGATTTAGAACATTCCCAAAGTCTGAGGTGCAATTACATTATTCATCAGACACATACTAAAAATTACTGTTACTCTTTAAGCCCTAAATATCCATTCTTCTTCTGAGGAACTAAATCCTTAGGTCTCTACCCTCCATTTACTAAAAGATGTGTAAGGCTACACCTCAGAGGAAAAAGAACATAACAATATGATTGAAGAGTTCCCATGTTGATTAAAGAACCTATGATTGTAAAAATAGCTTGAGCACACAACAGGTTCCAGCCTCACCTTGACATGACACACTTTTTGAGGTCCTTGGAGATCTTTTTTTCCTAATCCCACTGAGAAAAACACATTCTGAATGACAGTCAGTAGTGTGCATCTATATACAATCATAAGATTAAATTCTCTCCCGATGGCATTTTATCATCATCAGAAGCTGGAGTACTGTGCATGATCTCCAAAATGATTTCTTCAAAAAGCTTGGTAATGACAATGAGAAAATCAGTCCACCTCTTTGCGCCTCTTCTCACCTTTTGTTTGAAATGAGAATATAAATTCTTTCAAGCAGAACCTGTCTTCCACTACTTTTTTACAAAGTCTTTGCAGAATAGTACCTCAATCTCAGCTAGGACCATTGTATATGCTACAAATAATAGCACTTGTAGCACTAATTAACTATTATCTCTTTTCTCAGAAAACTCTCACCTAGAAATTCTGGCACTTTGTAATACAGTGCTACTTTGGTTTAGAAAGCTTGTGATAAAACTAACATCATTCTGCAGAATATAGCAGTATGTTAGTCAGCCCAACAGACTAGAGCTGAATACTGTGTTTGTGTTCATGTGCATCTTGTACCCACAGGTCTTTTCCTTATCGAACTTTTAAGCTCAGACTTGCAGTGTCAGAGGACAGAATCCCTTGGCCACTGTGATGAAAAAACCCTCTTCTTCTGTGATGGGACCTTTATACCATTTTACAACACCTTTTTTATCTGCTGTAGACAGGCTGATCTAGAAAAGGTACTACTGGCATATACATCTAATCCTAAATTAAAGAATATTGTCAAACCTGTTGTAATCCTGAGAGGTGATGCAGAGATACATGAAAGTATCAACAAGTTATCTCAGGTATGGGAATCATTCCACCTGTTGTACTGTGAAGAACCTTGATGAAGTAAGTTAACCTATGTGTTGCTGCAGATACGTTACTGCTAATATCCACACTGTTTTAGTTAACATGGATATCTTACTCTAACCTGCAAGGTAGGCAGACTTGGAATTTTCAGCTTCAGTTCCAGATCCCTCTTTGAAAATGGAAAAGAGAATCAGTCACTTTACCAAAAAAAAAAAAAAAAAAAAAAAAAAAAAAAAAAAAAAATTACTCCTCATTTTAAGTCAAACCTGAATCAAAGATTTTTTTGATGTTTGAAAATTATTTACATAGCCTGTTTTCCAACACCATTTTCTCTCTTTTCATGCATCTCTACAGCTTTGGGCTCTGCTGAGACAAGAACTGGAAGTTCTGAAATATCAAAACAAAATCTGTTCAGGTAAGATTTCCAGCAGAATGTTACACATCAGAGAGGGGGTTGACAGTTAACAAATGAACCTCAATATAGAATCTTTTGAAGTTTCTCCATCCTTATTGGTGGTGCTATAGTGACTGTATTGTTTCTGGTGTCATGTCTTCTCTTTCTAAATTCCATTTCCATTTATTTTTTCGTTTGGGACATTTAATGTAAGCTACTGCTTGCTTTTCTGACTCATTCTCAGTCTTCTGGTTCTGAGAACTGAAAAGTATCATTAAATTCAAACAGGTTCAGTAACTGAAAGAAGTATCCTTTCAAACACTGTAATTATATAGGCTGCCAATGTTCTTTTTCAGACTGTTCTTTAGCATTAGAATTCTACACAGTTCTGTGTGCTGTATATTAGCTGAAGTTTTATTCTTGAACTTTCTTTCTATTTTCACAATTCCTTGTTATCTAATAACCGAATAGAAATGTTAATAGAGATACGACTAGACAGGTCATTATTCACAAACCCTCTATATCTCTTTCTTTTTTTAACTGCAGTGAAATAATCTAGTGGAAATTTAACACATTGCATAAAATTCGAATGAAAATAGTTGTCCCACTTCATGTAAAAGTTAAAGAAATGCTTAAAGTTCTTTTTTTCTGGACTGAAAAAAAATCATCAACTTTAGAGTAATTTACAATGAGACAGCCCCAAAGCAGTACATCCTATGACTCAAGTTTAGAGCACCTGCTTATCATGTGGGTGCCCTGATCCAAATCTTCTTCATTTTGAGTTAGAGAACTTATCCTGAGGTTTTCTTCTTCCACATAAATGTCACAACCTCTATCACATAGAGTTATTTTTGCACTCTCTGTTCTTATAAATATTTAATTAGTTACACAAAGTGAAACTGTTGCAGCAAGGATGATAAATTCACACTTACAGTAGCATGCAACTGAAAGCTTTTGTAGATATTAAAAAAGAAAGATTCTGAACCCATTTATTTCTGTATTTCAAGTGAAATCTGTGACACTTTACCTACTTAATTATTAAGGGGAGAGTTATGCTTTGTCTAGTAGCTAAGATGACTGCATTGATGATAGTTTCTTTGATGTTTGCACATTACTGCCCAGAAGTCATATCTTCAACATTTGATATTTTATCAGAAAGTCCCATTCATGTCTTATGTTTAGTGAGCATTACCTGCCCATCCGTTGCTCCTGACCTAGTCTCACGTGGCTGCCAGGAACAGGATTTAGCAGGCTATATGGGTATGTGGGATCACCCTAAGTAGTGTGAGAATACACGGCGAAACTGTTTCTTTACTTTTGTCTGGTTCGGGTTTATAGGATATGGTATAAACGTAGGAGTTGGTGAAAAAAAGCCCAGGACACTACCATCTGACACTTAAAGTCGTCTTGAAGAATATTCAGTCATCTGTTACAGTCCAACTCTTTCTCTTATTTGCCAGGCCAACTCTTTGGAATACAGACTTGTATGTTATCTTCTCTTCTTCATATGGTGTGTTCGAAATCTTCATGCACAAGGAACAACTACACATTTCTAGCCTGAATGACTTTCTTCTTGAAAAGCCAAAAGAATAACAGAGACTCTGCAAGAAAGTCTTGTGGCTTCTCTTTTTGTTCTGCAGACACATACTGCAACTTTAAAGGATGGTATTGGATAAATAAATGTATTGTAACTATTAAAAGTCGCATAAGCTACTTCTCTATATCTTACAATGTGAATGCAGGTTACACCTCTCTCAAACTTGCCCTTTTAAAGTGAAATATTTGCTTATCTGGCTTACTTCTATGTCATGAAATCCCTGAAATCCTCCTTTTTAGATCATATAAATAATTGCAGTGGACTTCACTGAATTAATATGGCTACAATGGGTTTGAGTATATCCAAGATGAGGGGTTTTAAGCTAATCAACATCATATGCCTAGATAATTTGTTTATAGCACCATCTACCTCGCAGTGATCATGATAGATTGCTTAATACTTTAATACACATAAGGACATTAATGGAGTATTCTGATGTAGTAGATGAATATTTACCAGACAGAGGATACATAGTGAAAGGGCAAACATGATTCATCCTTTACTATAATTCTGGTTTTTTCTCTAAGAGTAGTTATGTGCATTTCTTGTAGGGTTTAGAGTTGTTTTAATTTTTTTTCAAGTAGCAGCTACACATAAATAGTCATCACCACTGTAGCACCCTGAAATGTGTAACAAATATTTGAACCAAACGCCTTTCCTGAAATATGCTGGAAACTAATCAGACCATTTACTCTGTTAGACGTGGAACTAAAGATGTTGATCTGCTCGAGGGTAGGAAGGC
>NW_009201031.1:103212-133696 GCF_000690835.1 Fulmarus glacialis | reverse complement strand
GGTCGGAGCCGGGAAAGGCTCGGCCGATTCCCACCGTTTAGGGCTATTTTTAGCCTATCTGGGAAGGCTGAGCCAGCTTTAACCCTCCGGTATTACATTAGATGTTTTTATTTGTTCAGCTCCAAACAAAACCAAGTGCTGCAGACCGGTCGAAGGGGGCGGGGGGAGGGAAACCTGGCCGTATGGTGACTTTTTGTTTATTAATTTATCTTTTCGGAACTCTGGGAACAGCTTAGTACCTGAGTAATTTCATATTATGCACCTGCTGTGGGTTTGATTCCTAGGCTTTGCATGCTCCGCTAAAAGATGGGTCTCATGAGAGTGATTTTTCAGGCTAGAGGAGATGCTTAACTTGCACTTTCGACTGAAAGTCAAGAATCTATAGGTCATAAAAAGTAGCAAAGCTAAACTAGTGAGTTGCAAGAAAAATAAGCTAACCGTTATGCAAAGCTCGAAAAATCCCTGTGTGTTTCTGCAGGATAATTCTGTAGATGTAAAATAACTGCCAAGTATACAAAAGCATTAAAGGAGAGAATGACAAATATTTAATGAAATTCTATTGTGAATGATATGTTTTTTAGATTTATAGCAGACAACTGTCTTGGGGGCAGGGGAATTAGCTTGAGTGCTTGTTTCTTTATGGTTGGAGTTGTTAGAATGAATGCATGTACATAGCTGGTTTTTCACCCTATAAATTAACACAGAAAGTCTAAAAATGCATTTTTTTAAAAAAAACCTCCCTTGCTAGAAGATGCACTCATTATGAAAATGGCAGTGTTGGCTTTTTTGACCATGCGTTTCCAAACAAAAATGCAGAGGTACTGAATTAAATTCATGCCGTAGATCTGGATTTTAAGAATTAAATGAGTGGATTTTTGTGAAGAAATAAAAATGTATTGGTGGTATTTGTAGACTATTAGTTGCTAAAAGCAAATCTTAAGTTCCGATTGTGAAAGGGCGAGGTGTTCTGCCTTGCTGGTAAGCTCACTCAATGTCTGGCTTACTATTAAATTCTGGTTAGTCTCGGTTAGAGGATGTGAAACTTTCTCTTATGTTACTGTAGTATCTACGTGGGTAATCCTTTTCCATGTATCTCCTTTTTATGTAAGTCGGCCGAGCTTCTCTGATTAGTTGAACTTGAAGCCTTTTTTATTGCTAATGGAAATAATTTATCTATTGAGGGACTTTGTTCTTTAGGACCAAAGGGAGAAGTGTTTCTTTTTAAAAATAAAAATACCCGTATTAAAATAGTTTCCTCATTCGTAAATAGAAGTGGAGGCTGATTATTAACCCACCTTGCTTGGGTTACTAGAAATTATTTTAATGCAAGATAAATTATTCTTTCATGTATTGCTTATTTGCTTTTTTTCTCCTCTTAATGGCTATGCTCTTTGATTGCTTCTTCTGTTAGACCAACCTTACAGAACATTGCTAGTGGTTCAGAGGGCTCCGATTTCTCACATAACTAATTACAGACCATACCTTTAGGCCAGAAAAAGTGAGAGAAGCAATAAGCTTTTGTAACTGATTGGGGGAGGGAGGGAAGATGTACTTGCTGCTGATTGATAAAGATTTTAAACTTTATGAACAGTTCCAGTGTTGTGTTTTCTCATCCTATGGTTTGACACTACTGTGACTTTAATCCATTTTAAGTTGATAGTTGATATTTCCTCCCCCCAATAGAATTCACGGCTCTTCAAAATAAAGGAAGAGGGTGATACGTTGTTAGGACTAGCATCTTTTATGGAAGAGATTGTTTCTGTAGATAGTTCTTCTAATGTTTTATTTGTCATATATGTAACTGAATGGAGCATGATGTTTGGTAACCTGTGGCAATAGGCAGCTAGTTTATAGAAGTGGAAGAAGCTATTCATATAATGCCTTAGTTGCCATGGAAAAAATGAAGTAGAAGAAATACTTCTTGGTTCAGGTGCAAATAACTCATTAAAGCCATGGTGGTAACTCAAAACCAGTTTAAGAAACTTTCCCCCCTGCAACTCCCCATTTTTATTATGTGCCATGTAAAGAACTGAACTTGAGAGGGAATCTCAGACTATTGCCTGACAGTGCTGAGTGTTGAAATGTACTTTTTTGATTCAGTAGGGAATTACAGTATCACAGCTGAAAAAGAAAAACAATCATGGGGGAACTTAACAGGCAGTTCCTGCAGTTCATCTTGTTATCTTGTCTTCTGAAAAAAAAAAAAAGCGTGCTAAACTATGTGCACTCTTATTGCATGGAATATGCTACAGAAACCACTTTCTCAAAACCTTGGAGCCTTTAAATTTCCTCTTCATTTAATGTTTGAACACTGCGAGTCCCCCTGGTGGCAGCACGTCTGTGGGGTGTTTCACTCCCCACTGAAACTTGAAGAGCAATGGGTGGCCCCTGCTTTTTCTTTTTCTTTTTTAAAAAGTTTTGAAGTCCTTTTCTCTAGTAATTAACTGAACTCCTGATTTAATATACTAGTATTGCAGCAGGAAGGATGAAATGCAAATTTTATGGAAGTGGGGTTTACTATAGATAGATTGTAACATTAGGTGAAGGATATTATATAAATTTAGCTCCACCCTGTAGTTTTTATATTCTTCTGCGTACTAGCTCTGATTTGCCTTCTTTTTCTTTTTTTTCAGTGTTTGGATAGGAATTGTTTTGCATAACTGCATAAATGTTATAGACGAGGAACAGGGTGAAGAGGTCTAAATGTTTCATACTATGCAGGTGCAAAAAGCGTAATGGTATGTTTCTTTAGCAGACTAACTAAGAACTTATGATGTGGTTTTGTTCTGTGTTAGCTTAAATGTATTTATGATATTAAATACTCCAGAGAAAAATGTTTGACTGGTTGATCCTTAATTATGAGTAGACATAGTAATTTCAGAAAACAGTGCAGAGATATTTTAATTTAAAAAATGAAACTATTTATGTATTTTTCCAAGGCAAACAAACAAGAAGTGCCGGAACAAGCTTTCAAAATGCAAGTTCATCAGAAAAGAAAAATAATCACTAAAAGATTCGTTTGTGTAAAGCAGTATCTGCTACAAAGAGCAGTTTGCACCTCTTATTTGAAATGGAGGCAATAAAGCTGTTATCATATGTAGAATAAATTTATTATATATAAATTATAACCTTGTCAGTCTTGGGGTACCTGTATGTTACATGTAGGCTGCTACTTAGAATTCACTGGTTTTAAGGTTTGTGGGGTTTTTTTGGTTGGCTGGTTTTTGGTCAATGCTTCTTGCAAAAGTGTACTTTCTAAAAAGAGAATTTCCAGCAAATGGGGATAGACAAATGTAGATAACATGGTCAGTAGATAGCAACATACTTTTTTCTTTTTTTTTTCCCCCCTCTTTCCAAATAGTGTTGGCTTGTCATCTTAAACAGTAATGAAGTTATGTTAAAACTGAGTGTGAAACTTTCATTCTTGGTTGGTGTTCTGGCTGTCTCTATCACTCTGGTGGAGTCTTCATACACCAAAACAACCTGAGCAAACCAGAACTCTGTTTACTACTGGAGGACAAACAGTTGCCCAGCATCAGACTGTTGATTGAGGTTTTTTTAGTAAAAACAACTTTATCCCTTCAGCGGCCTAAAACTTTCCTGGTTTCATTGCCTGCTGAAGGAGCCACTGGAAAGGTCTCTTACCCCTTCAAGACAGGTTGACAACAACTTTTGATCGAAGAGGTCGATAGTCTGTGTCATATCTGTTGCTTCCAAAGGAATTGTCAGCTGAATTTTCAGTGATTGTAAATTCGGTGTGGGAAATGAGAGTAAATGATTAGAAATATTTTTCAGTTGCTGAAGTAAATAGAAAATGTTGGAGGATGTCACCTATTGGAATACTTACTTAGTGGTCACTGATGCATTTCGTGTACCTGACCTACGTTGAATTAAATAATATACATAAGAATAACATATGTTATTGCATGTACTATTAAATATGAGGTGAAAAAGATACATAGCTGAAAAGATTAAATCCATTAGCTAGGTGACATGTGTGTTCTTCCTTATGTTCTTTTTTCCTAAGCAATAGAACAGTTCTGATGAACTTCTAATTAGTTTTTTAATTAAAATTTAGTTAAATTTAATTTTAATTTAGTTAAAAATTAGATTTTTAACATGTCGCTGTATCTTTAGTGCTCTTCTTGCACATTCTTTTATTTCCTGACTTCATTTCACACTTCAGTCTTGTTAATAAGGTATCATGCTTTTCAGTGCTTGGTTGTTGGGTTTTTTCCTTCTTTTCAAAGTTTTTGTTGTCCTATTATGAACAAAATAAATTTGTGTTTTCTTTTCATTTTCTCAAAGAACTGCTTCGATTTCCCTTTAAAAAGATACAAATTAGCATCTAAATACTGAAACTTATTTTGACCTTTTGATAATAATTAAGACTCAGGTACTTGTGCACTTTCTTTTTAATAATTTAGTGTTGTTAATGCCTGTGAAGGTGCACATGGTAAGCATGTGTAGTGAAAACTTCTGGTTAAGTAGTCTGTAGCAGACCTGTGAAAATAGTAGTCAGCTAATGTTATGATGGCAAATCCTTCAGAATTGTTAAAACAAGAATTAAGAGTGCTTGCTTGTCTTGCAGCTGTTGGATGATGAGGATTGTAGCTCAGTTCGGAGGCACTGAGTGTACAGAGACCTCTGGCCTTTGATTAGGGAATTCAAATTTCCTGTGAAAGGTAAAAGATCAAGAACTGAAAGATCAGCTTAAAATCCATTCCCTCCTTTAGTCTTTTTTTTTTTTTTTCTTTTAAGTTAAACACATGCATGGATTTAATCTTGACATAGCACGTAATTTTCCTTGAAGATAATTTTCTGCAATGCAGCTAGGGCTGTCTTTAGCATCAAGGCTTTACATAAGTGGATGGAAAATGGTTTAGCTTGCTACTTATGCCCCCGCCATTTCCGCCCTTATTCTCTTCGTCACCGAAGGATGCATTTTTATATAATGGATTTTAGTTGAGTGACAAAAGGGAAAAATTAGGGAAAATCAGTGTTTGATTTGGAGGGATAGAACATGGTACGATTTATGCTGCAAATACTGGTAACTTAATATTCAGAAATGTTGTATACTGTAATGAGAAAATCCCTATGCTTTGAACTAGTTAGAGTAAGAAAGAGAAATCATTAGAAAGTAAAGCAAAACCAGTTAGATCTAACTAACAACTTGATGAGATAACTACACAGTTGCATATAGTTTCAACTGACTTGTCCAATTGCGTATAGAAGTTTTAAGCAAAGCAGAGGACAGTTGTGAAAATAGAGAAGTCTGGTATTTAGTGCTGATTTATTTGGAAAAGATTGCATGTTTTGAACGGTTTCCATGGGGACCTCCATTTTTCGGAAGCAGACCTGTTTGATTTGATAGTAGTGAGCTGTTTACTGGTGGTTGTACAACTGTTGTCTGCTTAAAGTTTGGAGTTTATTATTCTGTCTCTACACTTATGGCAGTTTAATACATAAAAAATATTTGTGAAGTAACTTTTAATGTTACTGTTAATGTTTGGTGATTTTGAACTGTATTTTGTTAGGCTTATATTTAAATTGTGTTAATCATATGGCTTGTACAAATGAATATTCTGCTGGAATAAGAGAATGTGAAGAAAACTTTACTAAGTTATTTTAAGTTTAAAATTCACTTGGGGATATGGTGAGCTGCAGGTCTCAAAGTCAGGGCTTGTGAACGAAGCACACATCTAACCAAATATTTAGTTTGTCATTCATTGCAGTTGATGATGAACTTACATGTTTTTCAAGAGAGAGAATTTTCATATTTCTTGGTTCATCTGTTTTCCCCACTTTTCCAATGTTTTTGAAATAAAGCTCTACTAGAACTGTGTCCTAAACAATCTTTACCCTGCAGCAAGCTTAACTTTATCCATCTGGGGAGTAAGTAGTTGCTGCTGATATATTATATTTCTGTGTGTTAACAACATTTTGTATTACGGCATCTTTAAGTTTCCAGGCTAGAAATAAGGAGCATGCCTCCTTTAACGTGCAGAAGGGCAGCCGTAGTGCTAGGGAACAGGCAGCCAGACTTCAGTGCAAGTTTTTGACAAGTGACACTTGAATAAACAATGCCTGTAAAAAGAAGGGCTTGAATTTAAACTAACAAGAAGTGTAATTGAAACATGAAGTAAAAACAAACTAAAAATAGGAATGTCCACTCTATCACTACCTATTTGACTGGAAATACAAGATGAAATTATTTTTCAGTATGGTTTACTTTCAGCAGTGGCAAAAATAACTATTGGAGCTTTTGCAATTTCTCATTGTAAAATTGATATAAGGATGAAGCTTGGAAGCAGACTAAATGAAACACTGAAGGAATTAACTACTGAAAGTCTGTACGCTCAATATTTTCGCGAGTGATATATCTTGCAGAACCAGCATTCCTATGAGAGCAGCACAAACTGATAACTGCTGCAGCTCCCAAGTAGAACTGCAATACTGGAAAAATAAGAATGAATCGCTCTGTAATTAGAGAATTGTTTAATAAATATCACAAAATCTACTACGGCTTGTGCAGATAAATTACTTGATTTCAGTATTGGCTTCTAATGACTAATCACAATTCAAATGAGTAGGGGTTTAAACCTGTTCCTAGACTTCTGTGTATTACGTGGGAAGGTGTGTGTATCCAAGGATCTGGAATTGGAGCTCAGGGTGAATATGAATGGAAAATAGCAAGTTTACAAAAACTTTATTAAGTAATTCATAACAGAAAGCTTTTTAAATTGTGCTTTGTAAGGTACAAAGGCAAAACAATGTTCCAAACATTGACAAAAATTAAGGACACCTGTGAAAAATTGCAATTGAAGTGAAAAAGTGTACTATCAAATGCACTTGCACATGTACAAATATTACTAGAAGTTATTGAATTATTTGTAATATGAACAATTGGAAGAATTCAAGTGACATTTGAGTGAAAGTGTAGGAAGCTTTTTATAAAAAACGCTGAATCTCAAAGGTTTCAAATGTTCATTACGTGTTCAAATAGCCATTGTAGCTCTAACTGCTTCGTTTAACAGTGTGTGTGTTGGAGGGGGGGCGTTAAACCATCTTAGACGAATTTTTTTTTTTCCCAGTGGGAAACAGAAATAACTTGGGAAAAACATTTTGCTTGTTAAAGTTTAAAAAAGAATTTGTAACGTTAGGTTTGGCAAATATTTACCTTCATTTTGGGAAGGAACTTACATTTATATTGTGTTTGGTTTTTCTTCCACAGAGTAAAGCCATCCCCAGCTGAAGGAGTCAAGTCCAATCCATCCAAGAGACACAGGGACCGCCTGAATGCAGAGTTGGACCGCTTGGCTAGCCTTCTGCCTTTCCCTCAAGATGTTATCGCCAAACTGGATAAGCTGTCTGTGCTTAGGCTTAGCGTCAGTTACCTGAGAGCCAAAAGTTTTTTTGATGGTAAGGGTTGGGAATTTATTTGGTTTTGGACTGCTTGTAAAATTCTGTTCATACTGTATGTTGATTTCGGCTGTTTAAGTACTTAAAACTGCTAATTTATCTGTATTTTAATGGAACATCCAGTTGTGTAGGTATATACAACGTAACTGTATAAAGTAAGCTTTCCAGTTTCTTGAAAACCAAATGTAACTACTTACATTTCACTTAAATCACCAGTCTTTCAATGCTTTGCATTTGGAAGTAATGTTGCCCTTAATGAGTCTTCCACTCCTTTTCCTTAAACTTGCAATGATACTGAAGAGATTTCTTTTTTCCGCCTCTGCAAATCGCCTTCATAAAACCATTACTGTTCAAAACATGTCATATGAGTTCCCATCGGCTGTATGTTTTGCTTAATGATGCATCAAAAATGACTTTGTTTTGATATAAAGTAATTGCTAGTGCCCCTTCCTATAGTTTATGGCAAAGGTGACTTGTAAAAAAAAAAAAATAGAGGCAAAGTCTTTCTTGTGTTCAAGCCCTGATTAATGCAGGGCATGAGGCATTAAGACGATGGCTAAGGTTCTCCAGTTGCGTGGGCAGGTTTTCCCTGGCCCCAGCCCTGGCAAGGGTAATACAGCAGCGCTCGGAGCAGTAGTCAGGCCAGAAGCATGTGTTCTCTTACACTGTCTCAGAGCTGGCCACGGAGTCCTACCCCTCTCCTCCACTGCCCGAGTTGTTCTGTAGGCTGAGATGCGATGTCTGGCTTCATGCCAGTTTCTTCAAAGGCTGAAATAGTCTGGTCCTTTTTCAGTGCTGGAGTAAAGCAGGGAGCTCGTGTTTAAATAATTGCCCTTTTTTTATCAGTCAGTGAAGTTTTACAATATTATACTGAAGATGGAATTGTATTGATCAGCTGTAGCTGAGGAATCTTGCTTGCAATGGAGTTGATATTAAATTGAAAGTGGGTTGGTGTTTTTTTTTTTTTTACGAAGTTTTCTGGACATTAAAATAACCTCTGTCCTCATCAGTTTGAGATGTAGTTTTTCAGCGTCTTGATAGTGACTCCATACTATGGATGAAAGGACTGAAGAAACCTAACTGCCTAAGATAGTTCCACTTTTTCCTGCAGGAATACAGAACATTTATTTTCATTTGTTGTGTCTAGTGGCTTCAATTTACTAATGCTTGTAAACTTATATCCCGTGTTTTATTGCTTGAAGAATATATGCAAGTGTTTTGATTTCTGTGCTTGTTCAGGACAATTCTTAGTATGGAATCTACTCAAGGCTAGAGTTGGTCAAATATTTCTAGCAGTGTTTTTTCAAATGAAAATATTTGCTCTCACGAAATGAAAGAGTTCTCTTGGCACATCAGTTTCATCAAAGTCTTTGTGAGACGTTATCTCAGGTTGACTGCCATAAAAATGATTTGGCTTGTCTGTGCCCTCTTGGTGAGTTGAAAAGGAAGTTCTAGTCTCAATGAATTTTTTTTTTTTAAATTATGTATTCTGAAACAAATACAAGATTGCAAGTTTTTTGCCTTACTTGGGATGGAGTGATAATAGCAAATCTCAATTTTTCATGCAATGGAAGTGCTTGATTTTTATTTCCCTGCCCTGACAATTTGCACTTGACGCTCCTGGAATAAAGGGGTTTAAGGCTATGATTTCTGTATAGGAAAAAAATTCATGGCTTTAGCCGTAAAGAGACAGCCAGAATCACTTCACACCAAAATTTACATCAGTTGCTTGTGTCTAATTTGAAGACGAAGGTAGCTTTCAGCTGTTTAGAGTGGTGGTGAATTAGATGTGGCAGGGAAGTTACATTTGCATTTCAGGTTGCAATTTAACTACTGTGGATCCTGAATTGAAGCAAACTTAACTTGTGTTTTCAACTCAGTAGCATACTATTGGGATGATATCCACATCAGACAAACATAATGCAGCTAATGCTACCATACTGGACCACAGCTGTAGAATATAGGGTATTTAGTTGTGTTATAATGAATTAAGTAGCAGAATTTTGATTTGCCTCATAGGAGGCAAATAGGAGGCCTTCAAGCAACAAGTGCGTGCGTGTACTAGATGCATTACAGCAGAATGTTTTTTCTGACAGTCTCCATAAAATAAAAATGCCTGGGAAATGTGAAAAGATAAATAATTTGACGTTGCTTATCTTGTGCAAGACATTTTGAACAGTGTAAAATGAAGCAAGTTTAATTTATACCTTCAGATAGAATAGCTTCAGTAGAAGCTGTGTTAGCCTTTTTTAGCAGGAAAAGGTTTTTTGCTACTTCTTTTCAGGCCTTTGAACTGTAGGACTACAAATCAGGTTAGTAATCAGTATCTATCTGAAGGTGTTTAAAGGCTAACATCAATGACTAAAGTGAAGATAAACAAGAGTAACCAATCTATGACTATGACAGATCCAGTATTGAAAACAGATCTTTTATACTATTTTAATGTACTTAAATAACATGGAATCTATTTCAGTTGAAACTTACCCTCCAAAAGAGAAATTATGCTTTGAAGTACAGAATTAACAAAAATACCCTGAAAACGCCTACGTTAGAGTTTCACGATCTGTCTATGCCGTGCTTCTCACAGAACTGCTTTTCTGAAGGAATGTTTTGTGTAGTTAAATATATGAGGAAAGCCCTATAGAATAAATCTGACAAATGCAAGAGCGAGCACTGATTGTCACCTTGAGTGCCTAGGCTGAGCCAACAGGTCCACTTTATTAACGCAGCATACTGAAGTAAAGGGAAACGCTAAATGAATAACAGGATGCAAATGGGGGGGTGTGTAAATTCCTGCGGAAAGTAAAATATAAACGCGTAATCATATGATCTTGCTTGAAAGGAAACCCAAGTTTTTGCTGTAACAATAGATATTTTTTCAAAGAAAACACTTGCATTTTTCCAAGTTTAAATAATCCAGAGTGAATGTCTGTTTTCTGAAGGCGGAAGTCTGGGGAGTGGGGGGAAGAACTGTTTTGTGAAAGGCATCTCAAGAAGTTACATCAATTTGAATAAATGTACCTCACTTAGACATCTACAAGGTTTTTCTTGTTACTTTAAAAGCTAAGTGTGTGTATATTAAAAAAAACCAAACCAAAACAAAAAACAAACAAACAAAAAACCCCAAACCCAAATCCAAACAAAAAAGCATCTTCCCCTGCCCCTGGTCGTTAAGATGGTACAGAATTGTTTCCAGAGCAAAAGACAGTTTTTCCATAGTGTTGACTGAAACTGGTAGACTTCTGCATGCTTGCCATATTTCAGGTTGTAGGAAATAGGTATACCTTTTTTCCTCCTCTTCCACAACCTCAAAACATCTTACTTTCTTCTGTTGGTGATTGTATTCCGTTAAGGTGTTGCTTTTGATTGTTGTAGTTTGTTAGTGAAGTTCGTGTGCTGCTAAGTGATCCTTCTGTATCACTACCCTTTAGATACACTAGTTCTGTGTCGTGAGGTCAGTCTCAGGTCCACATGGTGTCAGAAGGCTTTCTGTATCCCCGTGTCAAGCACTCTGGCATGCTCTTATATGTACGAATTTGACCTTGTAGTCAAGAAGGAAATTTCAGTAGTGGCTTAAAATAATGTGACTCAAGTCTGTTTCTTTATAAAGTCAAAGTTCTTGCGTGGTGAGTCAAAGCTAAGAAGTGATTTAAGGTGGTGTCTCTTCTCAGCTGTGTGGTGCTATCTGCCTGTACTGAAGTGGATTAGCAGTCCTCAAAGTCAAGCAGGTTAGCTTAAATCACTGCTGGAGTATTTGTTTTGTGCGTGTAAGATACTTTCTGAAAATGGCTTAAGGCAAGCTTTTTTATTTTTTAAGAAACTAGGATAAACCAGGCAGGTGTCTGCTGACAGCCAGTGAAGAAAGACTTTATATGTTGTCCTGGTATTGTTTCACTCTGTTTTGATGCTAAGCACCCATGCATGTGTGCATTCAGTGGTGAAAAATATAAAGTGGAATATGGGACAACAGCTCTTTGTGTGGGTGCAGGTTAGTGTGAGTTCAGCATCTGGAGCACAACTGGACAATCATTTAGGCATAGCCTATGTTCCCCACGCATACTAAAGGAAAAAGCCCTTTTGCCTCTAGCTTTGGTCATTATATGATGAATCGATAATCATTTAGATACTGCAGTAAGGAAGAACATTTATAATGAGTCTTCTTGGGGTTTTCGTGAAGCAGTTAGATTAAAGGGATGAAAGTAGAGTTTGTATGATTGATGACTTTTTTTTCATGTTAGGGGAATGATTTTTATTTTTAAAGGTATACTGAGAATTAAGGAGAGGCTTGCAGAATCTAAAATGAAGTAGCTGTGCTATGTGTGTATCAATACATTAGAAACAAAATTTAACATGTTGCTTATTAATTATCTTTTCATCCATTTCACTAAGAATTCCTGTGGTTTAAAGTATGTGTTTTTTTCCCTCTTGCTTATTGGACAGTATTCTGCAATTACAGAAGAAAGTTTCTGCTCAAAATTAGTTTAGAATTGGTTTCTTATGTTGTATGCAAGTGATTCTGGCAAGCACAGCAATAACAAAATAATTAAGAATTTTTTCCAGTAAGTTTGCATTGCCTAATTTTACTTTGTAATATAATTAACACGCATTCCTTGGCATAACATAGCTTAAATTTGCAGTGCACCCATTGTCATCACATAAAATGCATTCTTTGATATAATGTATTTTTCCTGTGATGCCCGCTGTTCTATCATACTGTATATTGGAGAGAACAGACTGCATGTGGTTCCTGCTCTGGAGAGTATAGCTTAAGATAAGACGTACAGATGGGAAAGACAGGCAAGGTGGGGACAATGTATTTATTCTGTCACATCGAGAAGGGCTGCAACATATCTACAGTCTAGCGGGTATAGATAGCCTTTCTGCCAAGTGTTAGGTGGTGGTCTGAAACAGAAATCTGGAAGTAGAAAACAACTGATTAAAACTCAACCTGTTAAGGCCAGGATAATACAGCAGATCTGGCCTGACTTGCTTTTATTTCGGGCTGTTACTATATTTACCTGCCTTGTTTGTCTAATGCAGCTTTCCTCATGTATTTTTGAAAGTGTGACTTCCCTTTCATGTCGCCCTCTCTGCCTGCTCCGCCTGCTGCACACACAGACGCTCCCGACTCCCACGTCAGGAAAAGCGAAAGCCCTCCAGGGCAGAGCAGTGGAGTCAGGCTGCACTCACTGCTTTCAAGCGTTTAAGTTGATGCCATATAGGAATTTACTGTTGCCAGCAGCTTCTGGTGGGCTTGACTAGTCTTATTTGATTCATGACTCCGTCTTGAGCCAATTTTGTACTCCCAAGGTAGAAAACACCCCATGATTTGAGAGAGATTGTTTGTGGGTTTTGCAGAACACCATCCGATTTTGATGTGAAGAAGTTAAATGGAGAATCCACCACAACTCGTGGTGATTCTTCTAGCAGATATGTCATGCTGTTAAAATATTATTCAGATTTAAATTTGCTTGGTTTCCAGCCTTGGAAGTTATGTCATTCTCTGTCTGATTAGCTTTTCTGTGTTTGGTACATGCATATGAATTCATTTTTGGATGAGCTGCTTTGAATCTTCTCTGAGAGTTGGAGGGAAAAAAAAATAATTGGGGAAAAAACCCCAAATAAACCAACTATGTTTCCTTTTCTACTGTCTTCCCCCCTGGCCCGAATCCAAAATTATTACAAAATGTGAACCTCGGAATTGTATGGTTATTTCAGTGTCAGACTAGCGTACTGTTAGAGTTATTTCCTAATCCATGCTTGTTCTTCCACACTGCTGTACTTGTTCCTCCCCCCCCCCCAATCCCCCGAGGTTCATACTGAGCATTTGTGGCTGTCTGGTACAGGCTATTTTAGCCTGTATTTTACATAACAGGACATAAGTAGGGATTTAGGCTTTGAAGTCCTAAATTCTGATCCTCAAAAATGATTAGAGCCATGTAGCTGTGACATCATCTTAAATCTCAAAATGTATGTGTTTTCACTGTTACATGCTCATTCTTAGTTTGCTCAGAAAGTTCTTATTTTTAGGAGTGCTGTGTCACAAGGCACGTCATGCAGCTAGGCAGCCCTATACCCCTACGGATTGATACGCAATTGACATTTAATATACCCCAAACCTAACATCTAAAATTGAAAATTCTGTTTATATCACAAAGAAAGAGCTTAATATGTCAATAGATCTGTAGGATAAAGAGGAGAAACTGGGTACAAATACTGATAGTTAATGTATTCTTTGGATTTTCTTTTCCTGTTGCACTGTAGTATTTCAGTGATCAATGTTAATCATTGTTAGAACTCCCTTTGCAAGGAAGAGAAACAAAAGGTTATCTCTTCTTCTCTGCCCTATATGTAATATTTAATCAAAGGCATATGGAAAGTCAGTGTAGGAGCCTCTTATGTTCCACAAAGCTGTTGTAAAATTTCTTGAAAACCCTGTCCCTGTATGCAGAGCATTTGTCTTTTCTCTATAGCCCTTGTCCATAGGGAGATTAGTTTTAAGCATACTGTCCTGGGCTTTGCTCTGGGTACCTGTTGCAGTGAATATTCTCTCGTTTGCAACACCAGAGCCTAAAATATGATTATCCTATGCTAACCATATAAGTGTTCTGGAGATTGACATTGTTAGGGTTAGTATGCCATTCAAACCCAGAACAGGTAGCAAGATAAAAAGCCTGGCCTCAGGAAGTACCACGGCTTCTCTGACACTGTGTATTCCAAATCTTGTAATCTTTGTTAATGTTTTTGTTACTATACTGTAGCACCTAAAGATAATGAGATTTGGAGCTTTTTGTTTGTGTTATACAAACCACAGTAACTATTGATCCCTTCTCCAAAGACAGTTTGAGTGGAGAAGTATAATTAGAGGTAGCACCAGCTTCTCAACATCTGTCTTCCATGGGCTTTGTGAGTCATCCATTTGAATTTGTACAAGTATAGTTTGCTTGACTACGACCTTAAAAATATGTCCTGGTAATTTAAGCCTTCAGTATGAATGCACTTTAAAAATGTGTACAAGTAATCTATTAATACTGGAATAGGTTTTAATGCCGTGTGTGCCTTTATGACTCGGTGGTTTTCCTCCTGTGCGTGCTTGTTGATAGGAGAAATGCCCTAGCTATTCCTGTTTGACTTTATCTATATTCTGATAAGGAAATAAGCCTTGCTTGTATGATTGAGCTCTGTAGATGTTTACAGTTCTAGCCAGTTATAACACTGTTTATTTTTCCTGAGTAAGCAAAAACTTTAGCTCTGTTAAAACAGTTTCTGCTCCATGCATGCTTTGATAGAGCACTAACTAGTTAAAGAATGATTGCTTTGTGAATCGTTTTGGAAATCTAGCTAGATAACTAGAAGCTAATTCTAGTTACTAGAGCTCGGTTGTTGTAATGGATTAATTTATAATTTCTTTTTAAGAGAATCTGAAAAAGGTAAAAGAAATAACCAATTTCAAAAGTGCTCCTCAGAGTTTCAGATGACGTATTGATAAATGTCTCCTGGGAAAAGCCTCCTGGGAGTTCCTGCACCTCAGTGCAGTGACGGATTGTCCAAGCTGTATGTTTTAACAAGGCATTATGTTAATGATAAAACTTACCATAGTTATTCTAGAAGTCTAAATGAAGTAAACTGTAAGAACTAGAATAGAGTTATCTGAAACTGCCTTAAGAAAATGTAGGTTTGCTGTTTGCCAGCTGTGAACATTAAAGGGGACATACAAATAGGAATTAGTCGCCCTCAGTGGTGCATGCTAAACTCTGTTTTTAATTGAACAAAGAGATACTCATTTTTTTCCACTGAATAATTGCCTCTTGAAATTCAACCCATGTGCCTTTTGAATTGCTCAGTACCGCACACTTTATGCGTGGCATCATATAACATCTAATAAGCTGAAAGACATACATACTTGGCCCCTCAAGACAAATTCTAACTGATTGCATAAAGTAGGAATTTACTGGAGCAAGTCCATGGCCTGGCTGGTCAAATATTCTGACTCCCCCATCAGACTCCATTGTCACATCTTCAGCAGTACAATTCCTGTGGGCCAGCACAAGACACTAGCTTTTTGTGCTAAGTATTCAATTTCAGTGAATTCATTTTTGCCTCTTGGTGTCTACATCAGAGTTCAAACTGAAGGATGATGTCTTTCTGTTAGTGATTTTTTTTCGATGTGCCACATAAATATTTTGCATGTTTGGAGGAAAAGATAAGGGTAGCCCCTAGTCTCCTCCTTGCTTATACCATTTTGTTGTTTGGTGTACTTTTATCAGACAATGACAAGAGACGTGCTTAGAACAAACAATCCCAGTCTTTCCTTCTTGTCCTTACAACTGCTCTTAATTTTGCTTTGATACACTCGTGCTCTGTATGGTGCTATATGTACTATCTTACCAGAGACCAGGCTGTTGATTTGATCACATTAAAGGATGTTGAAATGCATCTGGTGTCATACAGTACACTGATACTGAAGGCTTTTGTTATATGCTTTCTTGACCTATTTAATGGGAACCTTTGTAGACAGGTGGAGCCGAATAGATATAATTTTGTGGTTTGTAGCTGATCCTTCAGAAGGATAGCAATGCAAATATGAATTCCTAGTCAGTATGCTAATCGGGTGGCATAAATGCTAATGAGTTATACCTAGTGATGTGGGAGGAAAAAGAGTTGCCCCTCTCCATGCACCCCATTTGGAGGTAGAATGCAAGGCTATGTTCTCCTGCAGGAGGGGTTTGAGCCCTGTAGCTGTAAGAGTTTTTAGGAATGTATCAGCCTGTGTATTTCTGAAGCGTTCCCCTTTCCTCTGCTCGTCTCAAGCTGTATTAGCTGACTGCGATCCTTCTGCTGGAACACTTGCAATTACTTACCTTCAGTGTTAGGGGCGTCAGCTACCCTGAATCCCTCAGTGTTTCTAGTAACACGGATATACTACTCTGAAATGGCTACTGCCTTAGTTAAGTGAAGTTCTTCCTCAGCTTTTACCCTGTGAGAATACTAGTCTTATTCATCTGTAGACTATAGGCAAATCATGCCTGACAAACCTGACTGCCTTTTATGAAGGATGCCTGGTTTTGTGGACAGTGGGAGAGCGGTGGATATTGTTTCCTTTGACTTTAACAAGGTCTTCAGTGTTGACTCTCATTGGTTTTGTATCACCAAGCTGGTGAGTTAGTGTCTCTCCAGAGCATCCCTTCAGTTCTGTCCCAAGCGTTTTTTTACAATTGAGGTATAACTGTGTCAACTTCAGCGGCAACCTGTGAAGTGCAGGGCGTGACTAGCGGTTTCTGCAAAGGAAGGACTCATCTTTCAGACTGAGGACATGCATGTGGCTTTAGCAGGATATGTCCATGGGCCTTGACAGCAAAATAAGCTGGGAGTAAGTCCCAGGCTGGAAAGGAAGCAACCTTCCAAAAGCCCACATGACACCCTTGCCATGCTTCAATCATTGCAGAAAGTCTTCTGTTAAATCGCTGAAAAGTTTTGAGTTGGCATAAAAAGACATTTCTTTTGGTGGAATATATGGGTTTTTTCCTCAGTTTAAGTAAGAGAGACTTCTGTTAGAAAGTGCTTATTCATTAATACCCTTATATAGTAGGGGTTGGACTTGAGTAGTCTTTTAAAGAAACCTTCCAAACCCATCTCCATACCCTTTTAACATAATAGTGGCAAAACTCAACATTGCATTTTACTAGTAGTTAAACTGTCCTGTTTCATGCGTGGAATGTAATTGACTATTTCCTTTTTTCAGTTAAAATCGTAGTGAAATTCCCCAGGTAAAATTTCTATGAAGTTGCCATCGAGCCATCAGTTGGGTGAAGCCAAAGTTAAGGCATTGTTTCAGTAGGAAAAAAAAAAAAAAAAATACGGATTTGAGTTAATCGTTGAGTACCAGGTCCAAGTGTGAGTGGGATGAGTTCCTCACTGAAACTGATAGGTAAGAAAATAACTGTGAACTGTAAAGGGAATTTAAAAATCACTTTATATTCCTAGGCTTTATAATAAAAAATTACTATTGATGTATAAAACTGAGAGAACAGTTATTTTTATAAGATTTTTCTTTTTAGTGAAGAGCTTAACCATTTGTTTCAGAATTAGTGATTTAATTTAAAAAAAGGTATGGTATTAACTATCATTTTCTACTTGGTATTAACCTGTCTTTTCTCCAAATCAAAAGCATAACAAATGGATGATGATTTTTAAACAGTATGTAATGTCTGATTAGCTTTATGCATATAAACTTTGCGTTGTTCTAACTTACGGAAAAATTAAGTTCCAGGAAAAGAGAACTCTGGTTTAGGAACCAAAGGTTCAAAAAAACAAAAACAGGGTAGGTAGGTACCTCTGTGCATCTAGGCTCAACTTCCCATAGATCTCATTCCACAAGGAAGTAAATCACTTCACTTTCTTTTTTGACTTTTCGTGCTTCACCTCAAAAAATTTAGCAAGCTTTTTTCTCTCCTTTTTGTGGCTAAAGCAGTGTCATGTTAATAGGTCTGATGGTAAGTTACAGTTTACAATGATGCACCTCTCGCTGACTTTTTTCTGTAGAAGCAAGGAAGATGTACCCAGACAAGCAATCGAATGGGAAATACCTCAGAAGAAATGTGGGTGTGCCAGGATATGGTTTTGATGATTCAGCAGGTGACTGTTGTCTCTGTGATAGTTATGGAACAAGAGTTCACTGCCTCTAAGTCTTGAAACCACAAGCAGTATATGGTTTGGTATGTGGTTGTTAAGCTTCAAAGCCCAAGTGAGAGTTGACAAATTTGAACAACTGCGTGTTTCCTGAGATTTACTTTTCTGTTTTAAAGCAAATGATAAAAGCAAAAGTAAAGTTATATTCCCTAGGTGTGTTAAAACAAAAACAGACAAAAAAAAAAACCCTAAAAACAAACAAAAAACCCAACCTGAACTAAAATTCTGGCATCAGGTGGCTAGGTACAACTGGCTAGCTGTACAAGCACTGCATAGTAATCGCTGTACTGCTGCATTAGAGCTATGTCATGTACAGTCGTTCTTCAGGGTTGGTTTTTCTCAACTCCAGGCTCTACTTTAAGTTGAAGAGAACTACCACAGATTTATTAGAAGCTCAGAAATTCTCAGACAGCATATAGATACTATTGACCCTCTCGGACAAAGACATAATAGTTTATTCCTGATCCTACACTTCATGGTCCTGTAACCTTCTGCTTACTTTCTGCTCTCAAAAATGGCTGCCTGCCTTTCAACTCCCATATAAATCTCGTTCTGTCTCCCTTTTACATTCTCCCAATCTGGGAGCCTGATGGGGGTACTCTGAGCAAGAAGCACACACACGCTTGTAGGCTTTAAGGGAATGAGCTTTTATTGCATAGTGATTGCGACAGCTTCTGACTCTTTTTTTTCTTTTCTTTTTTTCCTCTTCCTTTTTCTTCCCCTCCCCATGCCCCCCACACCCCCCAGCTCAGGAGCGGTGGCTCCTAATGCCTACCGCACACATAAAATAACTTTGAAGTGTCTTGCATAGCACAGTTTGGGAACATCTGCTTTAGGTAGTGCAAGTGTTTGTGTGAACAAAGTCTTGAGTCTTCCAAATTCGATGACTGAACTCTCATTTTTGGAGGTAGGCACATGTTGACTTAGTGTGGTGTTTCTGGAGTGATTAATTAGCACTCTGTGAACTAAGTTCAGCATCGCTCAGTCACTTAAGGAATAAAAATACACAACTTGGTTGTTGGTTTTTCCTTCTACTTAAGAAAACATAGCAGTGTGTTAAGTACCACTTTGTGGCAACTGAAGATATGTCCCCCATTTAAGGGAGACTACTGCATAAACATTTAACATTCCACACTTAATAATACTGTTACTCTTTCTTTAAAAAGCAATATTAAAAAGGATAAGAACATACAAAAAAAAGAGTTCAGCTGTCCTGTGTAGCAGAGCTTGAGTTGGTTTGAATCTCTGTTGTGAGCAATTCAGTGGTGTATAATCTTTTTTCAGATCTTTAACAGGGGATTTTTTTTTTTTTTTTTTTTAAATTTTAATCTTTTAACGGTCTTAAGAGAAACACCAGTCTGTTTCAACAAATAGTTCAGGGCTTGCTGAGCTGGGTTGTAGGAATGGGTCAAAAGAAAGTATCCTGTGAAAGTTGAGGAAAATCTCACACACAGTCTGGTTAAACTTCAAGTTCTTGGGTTATGTGAATGTTTTAAAACAGGTTTTTATACCTTTATGATATATATGTTAGGCAAATCTAGTAAAATCTAATGTCTTTGTTCTATAAAGTGCTTTTAAAAACCAGTAAGTGTGTTTCTTCAATGTCATAACTCAAGCCATATATAAGAATGCCATAGCTGCTGTTAATGCTTTCAAAAGAAACGCTGCCTTTATGTGGGTGTGATATTGTGGGGAAAAGAATTCAATTACTCTGAAACTTACATTTTGCAAAGTATTTTGCTCTAAGCACGCAGCAGGCATTTTTGTATAAGCCAGTAGGGTTGGTTAACATCATCTGCCATGTAACTAACTTGATAAACTATCCCTCTTCTGATGTCTCACATGGAGGACTAGAATATTATGTAGGGTATTGAAAATGGAATTAATTCTACAGATGTGAAAAAAAAAAAAAACAATTCATTGCTTTTGGTCATAATTTTTCTGTAGTTGCTAATACAACTTTACTGTGTGGTAGCAGTACACTTTATAGACGGTAGCAGCTGTGACTTCAGGAGTGGGATTTAGCCAACAGTTTGTAGATTTGTCAGCATGGGGGGAGAAAACAGACAGTAAGAGGTCATTAAACTAGTGATGCTCATGCTAGTTTTCCATTTTAGTGGGTCTAGCACTAGAATGTTTCTTTTTTTTTTTTTTTTTTTTTTTTTCCCCCTCCAGACTTGTGACATTTCTGGTACCTCAAAAGTCAAGAGATCTCTGTCAAGAAATTTTTGAGGATAAACTGCTGATGTTAGGCGATTTGTATATTTGAACTGAATTAGGAAAAAAAAGTTTAGCAGAACACTGTCAACAGGCTTTGCAATTGCATTTAGTCTGATTTGTATATTTTGAAAATGTTTAAAACCAGCACTGAAATATTTAACTCGCTTCAGAATTCAAGAGCAAAATAGACATTTACGTCTTTCAAACTATATCAGAAGGTTACTAGGCAGTTTCAGGGCATGATAAGTTATGATGTTTCTGTTACAGTTTTAACATTTTTTGCATTAGTGATACAGAAAGAAACATGTTTTTAAAAAAAAAAAGTGGCAAATTGCCTGGACTTTTGAGTACTATGTTGTGCAAGGTGGTTTCCTTCTCAGACACAACTTCTGCTTGCTTAATTGAAAGTGCTTGTAGTAGTGGGAACAGGCTTAAAAAAAAAACCCCGATCTTGTTTTGCTGTACAGGCCAAGTAAAGGTTAACTTTTGTAAACAATAAAAGGCCTTGATTGTAAAGAAAAAAATACCTGTGAGAGCGGCCCTGTGTGTGCAAGCAGATCACTCTTCACTAAATGGATCTGAGCTGTCTGTTCATAAAATGTGATTTAGGGCATGTTCAGAATCAAAAATTGGGGCAAAATTTCAAGAAGTGATGAATGCATGAAATGGATCAGTTGTATGTTTGACCCCTTCAGCAAATGCTTTTTCAGTAAAATATAGACTGCAGGGGGGGGGTTTGGGGGGAAAAGGAATTGGAGCCAAGACTGGATAAAAGCAGAGGACACTTCTACAAATTCATTAGGATGCTTGGTCAGAGAATTAAATAAGACAGACACCTGGTAAAAGAGAGAGAAAGCTATAAAATCTGTTTATGCAAATGAGAAGTTTCAAAGCATAGTTAGACTCAGAAAGAAGAACATTTTACATTAAGCAATAAGAAAGCCTGGAAAAAGATGGAATGGTGGAATATTGTAATAACTATTATAAGCTATATAGGAAAAAATAATTCAAGTAAAGAGTTGGATTACTAATAATGTAAAAAATGTAGCGAGCCTTACAGTGCCTCTTCTAACTTAAGAGAAGAAAGTATTAGAGATACTAATGACAGAAGAGGAAGTCTCTGAGCAGGCAAACTTTTAAAAATAATATGACATCAGGCTCTACCTGTTATGTGTGCAAGAACACTGGAGGAATCTTACAAGCTTTTTTCTTGCAGGATTTGAATCCATCTAAATTAGACTAAAACAGAAGAATGTGACAAAACACTTGCACAAAATAGGGAAATATGGCTGTGCTTGAGAGGAACCTTAGCAAGTGTTTCTATTCTGCACCACCCAACTTCAAATGACTTTGCTGTCATTTTATATCACCTGCAACATCCATTCCAGTCTGTTTGTCTCAAGATGTGTTTCTGGTGCTACCATTTACTTACGTTTCCATTCATCAGTTCAAGTAGCAGTGCTGAGGAGCAGTTCACGTTGTGAAATGCATCTCGTCTCTGGAACAGTATGGCTCAAACGAGTCGTTACATCTATATACAAAGATACGTTTTCGGGAGGGGTATTACACTTTATAGATAGTGTCTCTCTCCATTAAAAGACAGAGTGAAAACTATCTGAAGTGCAAGAGTGGGGACAGATTATCTGATGTCTTTGTGCCTTCCTCTAACTGAGGTCTCATACCTGACTGTTAGTGACTAACCTGGTGATAAACAGCTAAGATTCTCCCTCATTTTTAGCCCTTCACCATATTTTCCTATTTTAAGCTCCTAAGTGTTCTAGGGAGGAATATAGCCATGTTCGGTTTTGCCTCTTCTCTCCCAGGAAGCCCATACGTAAATTACTTTATAATCTCTTGGAGAGGGCTTGTCTGATTAAGGGACATAAATGGAAATGAACAGGGAGGGAAGGCGATGTCAGGTGGAAGGGGGCAGATTCAAATGATGCGCGGTTAGATAGTTATAACTGTTCAGAAAACACTTCTGCTTTAAACACATCTCAGAGAAGATAGCCTTTGCAGAATCTTTCAGTGCTGTTCAAAGTTGTGTGCTGCTTGAAACTTTATGGGATCTTACCTGTGTGAAATCGTACAGGAAAATATCTGTCTCCCTTATGGTTTGGTAATGGCCCCCAAGCCTACAGTTTCTCTCTTTTGTAAAGTGGGTCATGTTCCTTTCAGGATGAGAAAAAAACATGGGAATTTACACTGTATATAAATATTTTCATACTTGAGGTATCTTTCAAGTATTCTGAAGATTCTTTGGCTGCATTAGCCAACCCCATACCCACAGCCATATTAAAGTAAATGTCAAATTAAAGCCATCTTAAATTAAATGGAAGGTACAAGAGACTTTGGAGGAATTGCCGTAATTTCTCTCTTTTTTTTTTTTTTCTTTTTTTCTTTAGCAAGCTACAGCAGCGAGAACACAGCTATATTTCAGAGGTTTTCAGATTTTCTAACTCAGGGTTTCATGGTGGCACTGTCTGCACAGCTACGTGATTCTTTCAGGTATCCTTCTAGGGCTCCATAATCTTTCCCTGGAGGGAATTCCTGTCTTTATATAGGTGTCTACTGACTTTATATGTCATGACCAGATTTTCTCCTTTCTGTTCACCTTCTCTGATGGAAGAACCCAGTAGGTGCTGTTAAGACCCTTCTTGGCATCAAGAATTTGAACTCCACATTTGAGGGACTTCTAAAATGCAAATCATGCCATTAAATGCTCATAGACATACTTCAGACCTATAGATATGTGGAAGGTTCTCTGGGAAGATACGTAGTCAATATTATTGCTTTCAGTGTTACCACCATGATATGACATAAGAGGATTTCATCTCCCTTAATTAGAAACTTAATGCTTTACAGAGGGTGTAGCTCATTTGGCAGCATCTGTGAGATGTCTACGGAATTAGTTCTGTATTTTAATAGCTTTATATTTTTGTTTGTGACTTCATCATTACAATGAGTAGGAACCAAAGCACTAAAACATTTCACTAAATGCTACTTTTTGTCAAATGTGTAGTGAGGTGGGGGTTGGTCTCTTCTCCCAAGTAACTAGCGATAGGACGAGAGGAAATGGCCTCAAGCTGCGCCAAGGGAGGCTTAGACTGGACATTAGGAAAAATTTCTTTTCATCTTTTGCATGTACTTCTCTGAAAATAAATGTTGCTGTCTCCTTTCTGAATGTGATAATGGACTGCGTGTTTCTTGAATTTAAAGGTGAATCATCACCCCATTAAATGCTCTGTATAAGAAAGTTACGTGCATAAGACAAATGGAGCTAAGAGATGTAAATAACAAATAATTTTATAAAAGCTGATTATTTTTGTATTTTTATGCCATGCAACAATGAAAGTTGTAATCAGCTCTGATACCCAAATTTGATTATTAGTTTTATGAGCAGAATGAATTGTTTATAGCAGAAGCTTTTGCTGTTTTGCTTGCAGAGTAGGTTGCTTCCAGGGAACAGTTTGGATGTCAACTATTTTGTCACTTGAATTTATTCTGCAAAGCTGGCAGCTATATATTTCTGTATGCATAGTTGGTGTAATAGTGCTAAATGTTTGGAATGAAATAGTAGATTTTTTTGGCACTAGGACCTAAGGATGGAAATGCCATTTGGTACATAAAAGCAGAAAGTTGTAAATTACTACAATACTAGCTAGACTAAACACCCATAGTTCCTTTCTTAAGAAATACATTACTGAACTCCGTCTAGTTTATTTATAATTTGCTCTTAAATTATGCCAGTTATGTTTGAGGAGAGAGGCAGGTATCGGTAGTTTTCACAGCCTTCCATGCATGAAGAGCAGGAAAACAAATCTGATACTATAGACACTGCTTTTTTAATAACTTATTTTGTTGCTAAAGCTAGAAGTAGGCTAGGAAAGTTCTTAGCAATATGATAATTTTTTGTCTGCCCTAGAAAGCCAGACTGTCCTGAGAAGGAATGTCTGGCAATTTTGTGTCTGTCTTTTATGAGACTGAACAAGATCAGTTCCATCTCAGAGGTTCTGGATATGCTTTGTGCAAAACAGACCACGTCTATCCCACCTGCTATTTTAGCTTTGTACAGGTCGGTACCTTCCTCTGCTCACACATTAGTATAGTCATCACCAGTAATATGCCTTTTTAATTCCCTTTTGCACTTGAACTTTTGTGTTTAAACATACCTGAGAGACCAGTCAGAAGTCATGCTTTTAGCAGAGTGAAATTTTTTTTTTTTTTTTTGCTGACTGAGTAGTTGATACACATATATACCACAAAACTGGAGACAGTACAGGCTCATTTCACGTTTCCTAAATTGGTAAAATAACATAAATCACTAAATTTTCTAGCAGCCTTGCACAGCCTAGTTGTTTTAATTGAATACGTTTGGGTCAGAGAGAGTTAAGAGCTGTTTACGGAATTTAGGGAAAATATAGTAGTGGTCATCTTCTGCTCTCTTTGATGATAAATGTAATGTTAGAGTCAGCGACATTTAATATTTGGCCATCTCATTTGCAAATAGCATTTAATGTATGCAAAGGGAGCTTACAAAATTGGGAGGTTGCAGCTGATGTTATTAAGTATGTTCTATTAAACTTCATTCAGGCTTCTGGCTTGCATTAGCAGTTGAGCTCTGCAGCAATGGCTGAAGCTGGGTGGCTGTGAACGTTGAGTTGCAGCAGTCTACTACTCACCGTATTAAGGAAGTGCTATTGTCTTTGTTTTACATGAGCACTATATGCAAATATCTCCCCTGCGAAAGCTACCCAAGTTGTAGAGCTAGTAATGTCCACTTTCAGACGGGAAAGCAAGCTGGGGGTAGTGTTTAATGGCTGTCTTACCTTCACAAATCAAACCTTTCTGTTTTTTGAACTGTTGCATTTGTTTCCATCTTATTAGTTGTGTTTTGCTATAAGAATGAGGATCATTCAACTTTATACTCATTTGGAATGCAGGTATCTGAAACTGAACTGCAGAATTAATAAGCTATATCCAAAATTTGTTTGTAAGTGCTATCAAACTCTTCTAAGAAGTTTTCATCTCTGTTGGAGAAATAGAAACGTTCTTCTATTTCCTTTTATAAACTTATGTGATGTATTAAATGTAAAGGTAAAATTAATTCCTTAAATTATGATTGGCACTTTTGTTACAGAAATGGCGATGTGCAAGGCAGTAAGGGAGATGCATATAGCTTTTGCCAAAAATTCTGATGTTGCTGTTCCTTCTTTTGTACTGTAAGGTCAGGGCGATAGGACAAAGCTGTGCCCAGAATCAGTCGGTACTCATTTCTACGAAACACTTCATAGCAGCAGTATATTTGAAAAAAAAAATATTATCAGAATATGATGTAGTTTACAGCCACTAATTAAAAGAGTCTTGATGAGTTCAGAATCCTCCTGCACAAAGGCCTGGGATGCAGGAAGGAAGTGGGGTTCCTATCAGTAACAGTCACCATGTGAATCCCGGGGAGAGCTCTGTGTCGTCTTGTAATCTGTCCACTGTGTGTTTCCCTCATTAACATGTTAAAATTAATAATAGTTTCTGTTTTACCAAAGCTAATCTTTAATTAGATGGATTAATTTTAGAACTAAAGAAAATGTCTTAAATTATAAATATGGGAGTAAAACTTAGTTTCTATTAAAAGATTAAACAGAGATGGTGAATAGCTGCAACTGCACTGGACTGTTTTATATAAAAATATATCTTGTCATTAATGACAGTTGTCAAAGGAATATATTTATAAATGTTGTTGTTAATAATTCAGAAGGCCTAGTAAAGCAGGTGGAGTCAATTGAGTGAAATTGTCAACAGAGTATTTCAAAGTATTTTTGCACAATTTTCTGTCATATTTTAAACTGTTAAGCTAAATGCATATATTCTGGAATTACGTGGGTTTTTTCTAGTGAACAGAAATAGTTAATATAAATCTTTTTAAGTAAGAATCAATTGTGCAAAGATAACTTGACGCACATTTTGAGGAGGAGCTGCTCAACTACCAGAAGTGCTTTTGCTTTTCTTCCTGGCTAAATCCCAAATATTTGAAGCATATGGAACAATTTAGCAGAAAATACATAATTATCAAACAGATCTGTCTTTGCCACCTTGAACATTATTTCTTGTGGCAGGGTAAGTGAAACCTCATGTTTAGATTTTATTTCATTTGATCTTCTGCTGTATTGGCAGAGGATTAAAAAAAAAAATGACAGATGGCACCATTAAAATATGAGTTGATTTGTGCTTACTCTAATATGAATCTGAATATACTTGATAAAGGCATGGCACAAACTTCTAACTGAAATTTTGAAGCAAAGAAACCAAAGTACATTTATCTTGGTAAGAACCTGAACAATCTATGTAACTGTAAAAACAAGTTTAATATCATGCAGGTGTTCACAAGCAAATGTATGCACATTATTATATTCATTATAAATAAGCTGCCATCAAATTTTGGCTCTAAGCTTGGGTCTGTTTTTCTTTTCTATGTGGAGGCCAAAATCAGTGAAAGCTAATTCTCCATTGCAGTGTCCACTCTAGGGGCAGATGTCCTTGCTGGTGATGTAGCCTTATCTATAAAAAACACTTTTTACATTGTAAGAAATGCGCTGTCAAGATTAATTCAGTATGCTCCCTGTTAAATGACTTCTGATTTCTCTTAATTAACTTACTTGATCTAAAGTCCTATCAAAACTGAGTTTTCTGGACTAGCTTATGCATTTCCCATGAAGCATTCATCCCATAAAAGAGCAGAATGGCCCTTTCAGTGGGGACCAGATCAGGGACTGGTCTTGTCCTTTGTGGTCAGTTCCCCAGCTCGGAACCTCCTTTCTGATTTCAACTTTCAGGCTTGGGAGACTTTTTTATTCTTTTCTGTATGATAGAAAATTTTCAACAGGAAGAGTAGGTATTACCTGTACCCCCAGCTTTAAGACTTACTTCTACTGCAGTGGAAAAAAGGAATGGGAACCACCTGTAGCAGATTGGGGAATGAAACCTGGGTTTAGCGTATCCTGATAGTATAAAAAAGGGTGTTCTGGTTTTGGCTGGGATAGAGTTAATTTTCTTCCTAGGAGTTGGTATAGTGCTGTGTTTGGATTTAGTATGAGAATAATGTTGGTAACACACTGATGTTTTAGTTGTTGCTAAGTAGTGTTTACATAGTCAAGGACTTTTCAGCTTCCCATGCCCTGCCAGGTGCACAAGAAGCTGGGAAGGAGCATAGCCAGGACAGCTGACCCAACTGGGCAATGGGGTATTCCATACCATATGACATCATGCTCAGCATATAAGGTTGGGGGAAGAAGAAGGAAGGGGGGGTCATTTGGAATGGTAGTGTTTGTCTTCCCAAAAAACCGTTATGCATGATGGAGCCCTGCTTTCCTGGAGATGGCTGAACACCTGCCTGCCAATGGGAAGTAGGGAATGAATTCCTTGTTTTGCTTTGCTTGCGTGCGTGGCTTTTGCTTTCCCTATTAAACTGTCTTTATCTCAACCCAAGAGTTTTATCCCTTTTACCCTTCTGATTCTCTCCCCCATCCCACCACGGGGGGAGTGAGCGAGCGGCTGTGTGGTGCTTAGTAGCTGGCTGGGGTCAAACCATGACAAAGGGCTATGTAATTTTCTCCAGACATATAAAAGAATCAGTGGCTACCTGCTCTCAGAAGAACCTGTATTTATGAGATATGGGGAGAGTCAGGAGAACACCTAGTTTCTGGACCACGCCTGGGGTCAGGGTGAAGTGGGTACCAATCCATTCTTTCCCATCCAAAGGGAGGTATGGCAGCTATACATGGTGGGGCTTACGGTGAAACTTAGCAAACTGAAGTACGTATGGTATTTAGATTGATTCTAAATAGTATATTGGGTATAGAACCCCAAATTTCACGTATCAGGTCCTTTCTATGGATCTGGCCTTCTGGAGTTGAGTCGTACAGTACTCTGGCCTATAGCCATATCAATCTTTTACAATTGTCCATGTTAAAACAGTATTTCCTATTATGTAACTGTTTTCGGAAGTCTGGGAGCCAGACAGTAACTGTTCAAACCACCTACTAAAATGTTAAGAATGTTTTTCACTTCAGTAGCTACAGTTAATAAATACCAATGAAAAGTGTTTTATAAACTTGCAGTTGTTCTTGTTTCGGCTTTTCTGATGGGACTTAAATACAGAGATGGGGAGGACTGTTCATTAAGTTGGACTAGCTATCTTTTGTTTCTTCCTTCTGAAGATTTTGGTGGAGTCTCCTGAAGCAGTCTTGGAGATAGTATTGGATGGTCTGTTCCATAACGCATGGTTACTCCATTTATCAAATTCAGTTTAAACCAACTGAGATTCTCTAGAGGATCTGAGAGAGAGATGTCATTCAGTTTGTAAAATCAAGTTAGGGTCTTACAAATATAATTGGAACAGGTGCAAGAAGGCCTAGAGAGTGTATATTACAGAGGTGACTCTGAGTTTGTCATGTTTAGCATGGCAAAATGAAGGCTAGGGGTTATGATTGCTCTTTATGAATATACCAGGTAGGGTAACACTGAGAAGGGAGAAGAGCTCTTGAAGTTAATGGGTGGTGCTGTCACAGGAGGACATAGGAATAAGCTAGAGATGATAAAATGTGCACTGGAGATTTTAAGGTTTCTAGTAGCAAAATAAGCCTTACTAGAATTTCAGAAAACAAGAGGAGGGACTAAGTATTCTTAAGATTTAGCTTGATATTTACTGTGGTGATGTGGTGCCTCTCAAGTCTTAAATTCTTACAGCAGTTACTGACTGAAAATGTTGCTTTGTCTCCTTTAAGACGTTGCACCTTCCAGCTTAGCTTTCTAATGGCATTTCAGCTGCAGTGAAGGTTGAATATGCTTCAAAAAGCATTTCGAGAGGAAATGGTAATTACTTACGTACAGCCTTTCACATGTCAAAGTTTCTTTAGAAATAAGAATACATGGAATTCCCAAACAAGAAAGGAATGTGTGTGAAACAAAGAGTCAGTGAAATGGGCTGTTCTTTCTGTGCATCTAGCAAAGTCTCATATTTTCTGTAAAACTGTGGAACAAAGTTATGTGGAAATGGATGGAAATCCATTTTAAATTGTGGCATAGAATTGTCAGTTCCAGAGATACAAGGTACTGCAACAACATGTCGTGGGTACCTTATCAGCTCCATGGCCAGGTAATGTCACAACTCTAGAAAGGTCCCTTGTGCTGTCAGATTCTCACAATAAGTTGTATGACTAAATAGTTTGAAAACAAACAAACAAACAAAAACCCCCACAATACAAACAGAAAACAAACAAAAAACCCCCAAATCCTCAAAACCTCTCAGCCCCTTCCCACCCCCAAAAAACCTCTGCAAGTCCACACAAGTCGCATAGTTCTTCTAAAGAGTGAAACTGCAACAAGAAACTGAAATCTTGTATTAGAAGTCTGAGATGCTATCGCTCATCTTTTCGTTTTGTGTGGTTGCCCTCCAGGGCAATTTCTCAAGGCAGGGGCTTTGTTTATGTGTATCGGTGGGTCAATTAAGTGGTGATGCTTAATGAATACTGTTTGAGTATCTATCTTGATTTCTGTGGTAGTTTATTAATAGTAGAATGGAAGTCTTGAAAATATTGAGACAATTTTTTGTAGTTTTTGGTTTACTGAAAAGTTTGTGCTATGAAAGGGATGTATCATTTCTGTGTTTAGAATTATTGGGAATAGAGGCTTAACTGGACTGATTATTTAAATCATAAGTAAAACTCCGTAGATTAAATTTTGAATCCTAAAAATGTAAAATATGTTAAAATATTTTTAGGGCAAGAAAAAAAGGTTCTGTCTGTGAGAACTGGTAGATGTGCCTGGTAACGCACTTATCAAACTAGCATTTTGCTTTATCTTTACTGTGGCTGTCTTCAGCATACATTTCCCATTCAACTTGAGCAGTTACCTTTCCAAAAGACTAGTAAATGAGTTGTCCTCACTGTAATGTATCTAAGCTATATTTTAGTATTTAGTATAAAATCCTCAAATGTTAGAATTAATGGAATAAGCTTTGCAAAACTTACACCCATGGTTTGTCCGTGATTTTTACCAGAACACTTCTGTCTGAAAACAGAGGTATTCACAGGTTCCCTTGTGGACGGACTAGAACAGGCCCTCTGTGAAATGCATCCCTGTGGGGGAGAGCAGATGG